>NC_090447.1:1518685513-1518880513 GCF_031143425.1 Pleurodeles waltl
ATGGCTACTAGCCCTGAGGGTGGGTACACCCTCTTTGTGCCTCCTCCCAAGGGGAGGGGGTCACAATCCTATCCCTATTGGGGGAATCCTCCATCTGCAAGATGGAGGATTTCTAAAAGTTAGAGTCACTTCAGCTCAGGACACCTTAGGGGCTGTCCTGACTGGCCAGTGACTCCTCCTTGTTATTCTCATTATTTCCTCCGGCCTTGCCGCCAAAAGTGGGGCCGTGGCCGGAGGGGGCGGGCAACTCCACTAGCTGGAGTGCCCTGCGGTGCTGGAACAAAGGGGGTGAGCCTTTGAGGCTCACCGCCAGGTGTTACAGCTCCTGCCTGGGGGAGGTGTTAGCATCTCCACCCAGTGAAGGCTTTGTTACTGGCCTCAGAGTGACAAAGGCACTCTCCCCATGGGGCCAGCAACATGTCTCGAGTGTGGCAGGCCGCTAGAACCAGTCAGCCTACACAGGTAGTTGGTTAAGGTTTCAGGGGGCACCTCTAAGGTGCCCTCTGGGGTGTAGTTTACAATAAAATGTACACTGGCATCAGTGTGCATTTATTGTGCTGAGAAGTTTGATACCAAACTTCCCAGTTTTCAGTGTAGCCATTATGGTGCTGTGGAGTTCGTGTTTGACCGATTCCCAGACCATATACTCTTATGGCTACCCTGCACTTACAATGTC
Organism: Pleurodeles waltl; assembly: GCF_031143425.1. Taxonomy (NCBI): domain Eukaryota; kingdom Metazoa; phylum Chordata; class Amphibia; order Caudata; family Salamandridae; genus Pleurodeles; species Pleurodeles waltl. The sequence continues at coordinate 1,518,686,190 of NC_090447.1, forward strand.
TAAGGTTTTGCTTAGACACTGTAGGGGCACAGTGCTCATGCACTGGTGCCCTCACCTATGGTATAGTGCACCCTGCCTTAGGGCTGTAAGGCCTGCTAGAGGGGTGACTTATCTATACTGCATAGGCAGTGTGAGGTTGGCATGGCACCCTGAGGGGAGTGCCATGTCGACTTACTCGTTTTGTTCTCACCAGCACACACAAGCTGGCAAGCAGTGTGTCTGTGCTGAGTGAGGAGTCCCCAGGGTGGCATAAGCTATGCTGCAGCCCTTAGAGACCTTCCCTGGCATCAGGGCCCTTGGTACCAGGGGAACCAGTTACAAGGGACTTACCTGGATGCCAGGGTGTGCCAATTGTGGATACAAAAGTACAGGTTAGGGAAAGAACACTGGTGCTGGGGCCTGGTTAGCAGGCCTCAGCACACTTTCAATTCAAAACATAGCATCAGCAAAGGCAAAAAGTCAGGGGGAAACCATGCCAAGGAGGCATTTCCTTACACCCAGCCAAAGTACTCGAGAAGGCCATCAACCGACAGCTCACTGACTACCTAGCATGGAACCACCTACTTGACATATCACTATCAGGTTTCCGGGCTAAGCATAGCACTGAGACCTTGCTGATCGCCACAACAGACGACATCAGAACTCTCTTCGACCAAGGAGAAACAGAGGTTCTGATTTTCCTCAACCTGCCTGCAGCATTCAACACCGTTGCCCACCACATCATCATCAACAGACTCCACAACATCCACATTCAGCAACACACCCTCAAGTAGATCACATCATTCCTCTCAGGTCGTACCCAGAGCATCCACCCACTTCCCTTCACCTCTGCTCCCAAGAACATCATATGCGGTGTGTCACAAGGCTCATCGCTGAGCCCCACATTGTTCAACATCTATATTAGCCCCCTCGTGAACATCATCAGATTCTATGGACTCAAATTCATCTCCTATGCCTACAACACTCAGCTCGTCCTCTTGCTCACTCAGCTCATTGTCTCTCTCACCAAAGACCCCTCTAACACCAAAACCAACTTCCACAACGTACCTGAATGGATGAGAGTCAGCTGCCTAAAATTAAACTTAGACAACACCAAGGTACTGATCTTTGGAAAGAACACTCCTCTGGAACCACAGCTGGTGGCCAGAAGAAGAACTCGGACCCACACCGACTGACCACACTCGCAACTGCAGCATAATCCGGGACAGCCAAATGACCATGAAACAAGCCAACGCAGTTTCCGCCTCCTGTTTCCATACCCTCAACATGCTCTGAAAGATCTTCAGTTTGATCCCAGTAAACACCAGAGACAGCGTTGCAAAAGCCCTCATCACCTGCCCCCTTGAGTACAGCAGCGCACTCTACACTGGTATCTTCTCCTGGCTTCTCAGAAAACTACAGACAATATAGAACGCAGCAGCCAGACTCATCCTCGACCTCCCCAAGTGGACCCAAATCACTCCGCACCTAAGAAAACTCCACTGGTTACCTGTCCAGAAAAAATGCCAGTTCAAGACGCTCACACACGCCTACAAAGCCCTCCACAAACTTCTACAATCCTACATCAACCAACAGCTGAACTTTCATCTTCCACTGAGACTCCTGCGCTCCACTTCACTCGCACATGTCCCCCACAACCACCACACCTACAGCGGGGCCGCACATTCTCCTACATGGCTGCTGTAGGAAAGTGCCCCATTTGGCATGACTACACCACCCCTCCACCACACTAAACACGGATACTTTTTGCCTGATATCTAATGCTAACTTGACTGAGTGTGAACTGGGATCCTGCTAACCAGGCCCAATCACCTCTGTTCTTTCCCTAAAACTGTACCTTTGCCTCCACAATTGCACACCCTTGACACATAACCAAGTCTCTTGTAAAAGGTACCAGTGGTAGCAAGGGCTTTGTGACCAGGGAGGGTCCCTAAGGGCTGCAGCATGATTTGTGCCACCTTAAGGGACCCCTCACCAAGCACATGCACACTGCTTTTGCAGCTTGTGTGTGCTGGTGGGGAGACAAAGGTAAAGTCGACATGCCACCCATCTCTGGATGCCATGCCCACAAACCACTGCCTGTGGCATAAGTAAGGAACCCCTTTAGCAGGTCTTACAGCCCTAAGGCACGGTGCACTACACCACAGGTGAAGGCATAACTGCATGAGCAATATGCCGATACATTGTCTAAGTCCATTCTTAGACCCTGTAAGTGCATTGTAGCCAAAGAGAATATATGGGCTGGGAGTTTGTCATTACTCCAGGATGACCTTAATGAAGACTGGGAAGTTTGGTATCAAACTTCTCAACTCAATAAACGTACACGGATGCCAGTGTTTGATTTATTGAAACACGCACACAAGGGCAACTTATAGATGCCCCTTGTATTTTACCGAGCCCTTTAGTGTAAGGCTAACTAGTCTGTGTAAGTTTGAAACTAACTGAAAAGTTTCTGACCCAATGGGGAGAGCCTTTATGCTCTCTAGGGTTAGGAACAAAGTGTGCTCAACACTTAAGCCTCAAGGGCTCAGGCCCCCATTACACTGCCCCAGGGCACTCCAGCTAGTGGAGATACCTGCCCCCCAGACCAAGCCTCACTTTGGGTGGCAGGTCCGGCAGAAAAATTACAAAAAACAAGGAGGAGTGACCACTTCAACTGGGACCACCCCTAGGGTGTCCAGAGCTGAAGTGACCCTGCTTCTTGCAGAATCCTCCATCTTGCTTTGGAGGAGGATAGCCAATAAGGATAGGAACGTGCCCCCCCCCTCCCCTCCCAAAAGGAAGTGGGCATAGGAAGGGTGTAGCCACATTGAAGGACAGTAGCCAGTGGCTACTGACCTCTGACCCCTATAATGCTCCTAAATAAAGTATTTAGGGGCACCCCTGAACCTTGCGCTTCAGATTCCTGACAACCTCAAGAAGAAGAAAAAGGACTGAAGAGCCAACCCCAGCAATGAAGACACCAGATGACAAATGATTACCGACCTGTCTGCAGCTTCATGACTCCTGCTACAAAAAGGCGATGAATCCTGCAGGGCCAGCGACCTCTACAGACCCCAAGAGGACTGTCTCCCATCAGAGGACCAAGAACTCCAAAGGGCAGCGGCCCAGTCCAAAAACTTACAAGAAGGAATCCAGAACTACCCCGGATCTGTAAGCCCTGTTCACTCTGCACCGGACGCCCATGTCCAGGTGGCCCACCAGACCAGAAGAGGCCCCCAGGCAATTCCGACCTCGAGTCCACCCTGGGTTGACCCCTCCTGCCAAACATGACGATGCCTGCAGCCTAAATCCAGAGGACCCCGACCGCGCCCATCCCCAGTGAAGATTTCCCAAAACCTAGATACCCTTGACCCGCAGCCCCCAGGCCTGGGGTAACCCAACTGACAGTCCAGCGATGTCCAGTGAGGTCCCTACTTACCTGCCCAGTTGTTGGTTTTCTTCAGCTAACTCCCTGGACCAAGCCTGTAGCATCTTTGTGACCAGCAGGGATCCCCCATCGAAAAACATTGGGCGCCCTATGCTGTGTTTGCGCCCTGCAACCGTCCCCCCTGTGCCGCCAAGGGTGTGCGTTTGGTGCTGACCAGTGGCCCCCTGATGCCGATCTAAACCCCGCCCAAGGTCTTTGCCCTGAAGTTGCAGGTACTTAACTGCAAGCTGTTTCTTTCTAAGTGCCCCTAGTCTCTATAGGATTCCACTGAATGCCCAACACAAACTTTGACCTCGACACCTGACTGGCCCTGTGTTGTTGGTGGTGCACTCTTGGGATCAACTTGAACCTTGACCTGTGGACATCGTAATCTCCGAAGACTTGAATCGTCAGTCCAGTACTTACCTGCAAGCTGTGTTAGTGCTTTTCTTCCTCCAGGACTGGATTGCTTTTTAAGAGAAATTGCACAGTGTCCACTTTTGAAATTGAAAAGTATTACTTACCTGAAAACTATTTTGATTGTGAACTCTAAACAAAGTGCATTTGATATTTGAAAGTGATACATTCTTGAAACTTACCTGCAACAAAGATTCTTTTGGTTCTAGAAATAACGTAACACAATATATGTTTTATTATATAAACCATTGGCCTGGAGTTGGTCATTGAGTGTGTGCCTCATGTCCTGACTGTGTGTGTACAACAAATGCTTTGCACTACCCTCTGATGAGTCTAACTGCTCGACCATAAAACCATAAGAGAGCATTAGTATTATCTACTTAAGCCTCTGTAAAGCCTCTGGGGAGCCACTGGACTCTGTGAACACTATACTTCATTTTGGTATAGTATGTACAGAGCCACCTTCCTACAGTCACCAAAGCCTGAAATTACCTCTCCCTCCACCTCCGAACGGTACCCTCCCAGGCAGACTACAGAAAGCCTGGCTGTTCGACTCAGGTGTAGCAACCTCAGCGCCCAGATACCCCTAGGGATAATAGTGTTGCGCTCTCCAAAAGATTGATTGATTGATTAAATTGTACAAGTTACACAATTCAAAAACACTAGCCTTAACGAACCTGTTGATGGATTGGTACTGTGAACTCTAATGCTTGTCCACGTTGCTACAAGTACATTAGTGTTGCTGTATTTGGGAGCGTTTGAATGCATCCTATCTTTTTAGAACAAGTCACTACTGTTTAAGATTGAAGATGGCTTCACACAGTGCTCCCGAAATCTGATTTGCGGTAGACAGCTGGGCGTACTGGTCAGAGAATTAAGTTTGTGAAAATAAAGAGAACTGCCCTAGTATGAAGGTAAATGGGCCTTAAAGTGTGTGGTACAAAATGAAGATCATTGGGGTATGCTAAAGGATATGTCTATTTATCGTCACCCTACTGTAATTATTTTACCATAGGTGGAAATGATCTTGGACATATCCCTGATTCACACCTTGGTGTGATGAAGGAAGACCTTGACTCCTTGCATACCATGGTCCTCAACATCCACTTTACTTTTTCATGCATAGCACAATGTCAACAGTGGTTGTTCACAAATAAGTACAAACAGAAATGTGACCTGCATTGTGCGGGCGCTCTTTAGAGAACATCACTTTGGATCCGTTTAACACAAAATATGACCCGCCGAAAGGCCGTTGCTGCCCAGTGTGGGCCAATGTGATGATCACAGTAGATTCAGCCCTGCCTGGCCAAAAGGCAGCTGCGGCTCCAACAGAGGCAGAATGATTATCACAGCAGATGCAGAACAGAAAGAGGTTGTCTGGCGCCCGATCCTTCTCCTTGAGTTGTACTCTTGAGCCTCCCACACTCCTGTCTCGGTCATTTAACCAAGACTCCTGACCTTTTCAGACCTGCAAAGTTTCTGCCCAACCCCTGGCTGCCTCCCTTGTGTGCATCACTTTGAACCCTGCTGCCTCTTAGTTCATGCTTCTTTTTCATTTACTATCCTTCTCTTTGTGGCTAGGTTTCTTCTCTTACTTTTTCTCTCGTCTTGCCTCTCACTGACTCTTTCTTGTACCTCATGTCTCTCCCCCTTTACTGTTCTTCGTTGTCTGCTGAATTTTTATGCTCACCAGCTCTCTTTGCACCTGTTTGCCTCATGCCTCTCTTTTTCTGTCTCCTACAGTCCCTCCTTTTGTGTCATTCAATCTCTTGCCCCTTTTTTCTCTCTTCTGTTCAGTTCTCCTCATTTGTCAGCCCCTTCTCCGGGTGCATATCCCATTCCTCCTTCTCTGCTCTAGGGCTGATAGTGCCACCCACCACCCTCTCCTTCCTTTCCCCAAAGCCGTCTTAATGGCAGACGCAGGGCAGATGTGCCACTGGTGTCCCCAACACAAGTCCATCTGTGCCCAGTGCCAGGAACCCTAGTCCACCAACCAGCCACCACAGCCAAGATGCTACTCGGTGAAACCCTTTATGTCCTCAACTCTGGGTGGCTGTCGCCACTCTGCAGCCAGGTATCCCCAAACAGACAAAGTGAATTCTCCTGCCCCACCCAGACCACTGCTAACCATCATCCCCCACGTCAATACTGTAGGAAAGTACCCTCTTTCTTGGCATGGTGACCCCATTTCCTGCCTGTTGTCAGTATGTTTAACTGTGTCTACTGGGTTCCTGCTAACCAGGACCCCAGTTATTTTGCTCTCTCCTCTAAATTGTACCTTTTTCTTCCCACAATTGGCATACTGGTTCCCCCATGTAAGTCCCTAGTATATGGTACCTAGGTACCCAGGGCACTGGGATTCTAGGGGATCCCTATGGGGCTGTAGCAGTTATTCTGCCACCCATAGGGAGGCCCTGCAAAGGGTTCTACAGGCCTGCCATTGCAGCCTGCATGAAACGGGTGCATGCACCCGTTTTCACTACAAGTCACTACACGAGATCACTATAAATCACCCCTATGGTAGGCCCTCCTTTTGGGTGTTTTGGAGAAAATCCAGTATTTTACTTCTGCATTCCCGTTCGCGCAGGTGGGTGGAGATTTTGGGGGGGGGGGGGGGGGGGGGGGAGATACTGTGTTACTTGCCTCTGTGGCTTTCTAGTACTCCCAGCTCCCCTCTACACATCTTACTTACCTAGGTGGGGGTATCTTGTTCACATTCCATTTTTTTGTATATAGTTTGTGTTCCCCCTGGGGTGACTATTGGTTATTACTGTTTGCACTGTTTTCTGACATTTTCTATGCCTGTTTCTGATAACTAGTGTATATATTTAGTGTATTACTTACCTCCTAAGGAGTCACCGGTCTAGTATTCTGTGGTGATTTGGGCCAAAATTAAAGCACCTTTATGTTTGTACAACTGAGCGTTTTCTTTCATGTGTGTAAATGCTGTGTGACTACAGTGGTATTGCATGAGCTTTGCATGTTTCCTAGATAAGCCTTTGCTGCTCATCCACAGCTACCTCTAGACAGCCTGGCTTCTAGACACTGCCTACACTTCACTAAGAGAGAATACCTGGACCTGGTATAAGGTGTAAGTACCATAGGTACCCATCACACATAAGGCCAGCTTCCTACAAATACACAGTGCACACAACTGCACCAGCCCTCCACCACTTCACAGCTACACACACCCCACCATCATCTGCCTCACCTGCTTACTCCTCAACAAATAAGCCATGAAGTATAGGATCCCCTGCATGATCTTTTCCTGTATTTCCTATTTATTACCGAACCCCCAGCTTCAGCTCTGGACTTAGCAGCAGATATTTCCCCACCTCACTCAAAACAAGACAAATCCAACAACCTGGAGGAGGCTCACTATCATCTACTGAAAGAACCTCAACTGCACCACTACCTCAGCTCACACCAGCGACCACTTTAATGTTTGCCTATTCTATAGGACAATGTCTGATAAATTCCTTCCTTCCATGGTCTGGAGGTCAGCACCAGCGACCAGCTAGAACACATGGCCTTTAAAATCGGCACCTCTGGCATCACACCGCTGGGAGGAGCAATATTTTAAAACCCCCTCGCCGCCCCCAACACAATTTCAGGTACACTCTTGCTTATTGACCCTCTGACCCACGCATCCAACTCCTTCATTCTACTAGGCAACCTGAACTTTCACCTAAAGGACCACACCGTTTCCAACTCCACCAATCTCCTGGAATATTTCAGCATACGAGTGAATGATCCGACACATGTGGCTGTAAACCTCCTCGATACCATCTTCACCAACTTTCTAGACATCACAGTAGACGAACACACACCACTCACCTGGATGGACCACTTCCTCATTCGTTTCTGTCCCCATATGCCCAACTAGCCCAGAACCGCCCACACCCCATCTGTGTCTCAGAGCTCCTGTCTCAACACCCACCCCTACCACCGCAACCTAGCATGCTTCATCACAAACTTCAACAAATTACTCAACTCCTGCGGATTCCCATTCCCACCTTGTGTGTGATTCCCACACTGCTCTAAAGCACCAGTCCAAGTCACAAGTAAGCTGATATACCAATGACCTCCAGCGCACAAAGTGTGCTACAACTACAGTGACACCACTCCCACAACAACACTGACAGAGACTCCTATAAGCCAGCTCTCTGGATCTACTACAAGTGTCTCAAAGCCAATAGGTGTCAAGCCCTCACTGAAAGGATCTCAAGCAGCTCCACCACCTCCAAAGAAATCTTCAACATTGTGAAAGAAATCCCAGCCCACCTGCCTGCTCCAAAACCATCATCCCATCCTAGGAACTCTGCACAAAACTCTCCCACTACTTGAGAAACAAAATTTACACCATCTCTAACAACTTCGCCCCACAGTCAGACCTCTCCACCTTCAAAGTCATCCACTCTGACGACAAAAACTTCCTGGAAACTGCACTGACCTGCTGGTCACCCATCACCACAATGGAAACCGCTAACACCATACCACCATACGCAACATCTATTTAGGAGCCCCACGGATCAGTTCCTGGACTACTTCTTTGCAAATGTCTCCCTACCCCCCCCAAATCTGTACAACAATTACATCAATTCTCAATTCAACCATCTCTGCCGCTACTTAACTTGACTCCTGGAAACACGCCGGCATCCTACTGCTCCTCAAGAAGCCTTCAGCTGACTCCCTGATGCTAGCCAACCATAGGCCCTATCTCCCTCATTTCCTTCACAGCCAAAGACCTAGAGAAACTCATCAACACCCAGCTGACTAACTACCTCAATGCAAACCACTTCCTGGATCCTTACCTTCCGGATTAAGACCCAACCACACACAGACAGCCCTCTATGCTGCGACCAATGACATCCACCTCATCATGCACAGTGGGAAAACAGCAGCACTCATCCTTCTAGACCTCTTGGCAGCATTCAACTACGTCTTCAATACTATCCTTATTCAACTCCTCCACAGGTAAGAATTTGGGGCCCAGCATCAACTATGGATCAGTTCCTTCCTCCAGGACAGGCCCAAAACGTCAACCATCGACTCCTAATCTGCTGATGCTTCTAAACTGATCTGCGGTGTCCCATAAGGTTTCTCTCGCAGCCCTACATTTTTCAACACCTAGCTCTCCCCCTCGGCAGCAACATTTGCTCCCATGTATTCACCATCATCTCCTATGCTGACAACACTGAGTTTACCCTTTCCCTTGTTCTTCTTGTGCAGGCTGAAGAGTTGCTGTCTTCTGGCGATGCACAGGGGAAATGTTGAAAAGCTGGCAGGAGCCATGGAAACAAAGTTGCAGAAGAGTCTTCTTCGTGGATTGCTGTGTTGTCGGTTCCTGGAGGGTCCAGTCGTGGTTCCAGTGGCCAGAAGTCAAAGTGGAGGTTGCAGAGGAATCCTGCTGGAGTCTTGCAAGCCGAATTGGAGGACCCACCCAAGAGAGAGAGACCCTAAATACCCCTGAAAGGGGGGATTGGTTACCTAGCCAGGTAAGCACCTATCAGCTGGGGGCTCAGACGTCACCTGCCTGGACTGGCCACTCAGATGCTCCCAGAGTTCCCTGCCAACCTTGGAAACAAGATGGCAGAACCCATGGACCCTCTGGAGGAGCTCTGAACACCACCCCTGCTGTTATGATGGACAGGGGAGTTGTCATTCCCATTTCCATTGTCCAGTTTCACACCAGAGAAGGGATTTCGGGTCCCTGAACCGGTGTGGACTTGTTTATGCACGGAGGGCACCAACTGTGCCCTTCAAAGAATACCAGTGGCTTGGGGAGGATACTTCTCTCAAGCCAGTCACACCTATTTCCGAAGCGAGTGGGTGTTACCTCCCTCTCCCAAAGGAAATCCTTTGTTCTGCCTTCCTGGGCTTGATCAGATCAAGCAGCAGGAGGGCACAAACCTGTCTGAGGGGTGGCAGCAGCTTGGGCTGCCTGAAAAACCCTGTAAAACTGGTGGTAGCAATGCTGGGGGTCGTCTTAGGAGCCCCCAGAGTGCATGGAATCATACATCCAATACTTGCAAAAGTATTGGGGTATGATTCCGACATGTTTGATACCAAACATGCCCAGGTTCAGCGTTACCATTATGTAGCTGGACATAAGTAGTGACCTATGTCCAATACACGCGTAAAATGGCATCCCCGCACTCACATCGTCCAAGAAAATGGATCTGGAGTTTGTGGGGGCACCTCTGCTAGTGCAGGGGTACCCTCACACACAGGTACATGCACCCTGCCCTTGGGTTGAGAGGGCCTCCCATAGGGGTGACTTACAGTGACCCAGTGCAGTGACCTGTAGTGAAAACGGGTGCATGCACCTGTGTCACGCAGAATGCAATGGCAGGCCTGCAGAACCCTTTGCATGGGCTCCCTATGGGTGGCAGAATAACTGCTGCAGCCCAAAGGGATTCCCTGGTACCCCAATGCTCTGACTACCTAGGTACCATATACAAGGGACTTACATGGGGGGACCAGTATGCCAATTGTGGGAAGAAAAAGGTACAATTTAGAGGAGTTGAACAAAACTACTGGGGTCCTGGTTAGCAGGATCCCAGAAGACACTCTCAAGCATACTGACAATAGGCAGAAAATGGGGGAAACCATGACAAGAAAGAGTGTACTTTCCTACATGCACCTCTGATTGTTAAAGGATAGAGCACGTCAACTGCACTGCTATATATGCGATATATCAAATCCATGTTGTGCAGTTAAAGATTTTTGTGATTTTCCGATCATTAGGTCAAAGAGGTCCAGGATTATAGGCTTGATTCAAGTGCTCTCAGGATGAGAACCTTAGGCTGAAGGTCATCATAGAGTCTGAAAATGCCTTCAGGGTTCTTCCAAACCTAAATTCAGCACTCGACGATTGGAGCTCGACAAGAAGGTAGACTACAGAGTCCTTCTTTGAACAGCTTGCTCACAATGCACCATACAGAATAAAGAGGCACGTTTGTCTCTGTGGTGGTTGGCTTAATGATTGAGGTATCGTCAAAATCTTTGTCCATTTTTTCAGACTCCCATCCTCCTATATCCCTTCCTTTGAAACCTTCTCTCTATGGGCTGCATAGTGTGTTAGGACTTCTTATTAGAGTATATATATTTTGGAATTTATAAGAATATTTTTCTTCCCTGGCCTTATCCTTTAGCATATGTGGGCTTCTGACACTTTGTTCTCCTCTACGCCCAAGGTTTTTACAAAAGTGAACTTGTCACAAGATTGTAGTCGTGACTGATTTTCTTTTATCTATGCATCTATCTAGCTATCTGTCTGTATAATGAAACATTACAATCCTGCAATATTAACCAAATATTTTACTTATTAAACTGTCACATACTGAGAAGAAACAGGAATACCAAAAGATTCAATTCTTTCTTTAAATCTAAAGTAAGATCATTGCAACAGCAGTCTGGGATGAGAAGGCTCTGCACCCTCTGCCTCACCAATGGGACAGCTTGTTGTTCTTCAGCCTCCACATTAACTGGTGTAAATCTGGCCTGTTTCCTCTTACAGATGCTACCGACCCCTTTTAAAGTGAATTCCCCCTGACCTGGTGGGCGGGCCCTGTTCGCTGCCTCGGTACACTCCTCCACCAAGATAAGGAGCAAGTAATTACAGCCAACTATGGCCCGGCCGTGGATAAATCAACTTCCCAGGTAGAAATTGGGAGACAAATCCAAAAGTCTATGACTGCCCGCATCACCATAATAAAAATGGTATTTCCGCCCTGTTTTTTTTTTTATACCTATTTTTAAACATTCCCATTCCACTTACTACATTTATTTTTTGCTACCCTGCGGAGTCTTTTTCAGAAACTTACCCTGGCCGGTCGGTGCCTCTGTGTCATCTGGGCCACGTTGTTGCTACTGTACGAGCAGGCGGCTTTGGCGTCCCACACCTGCAATTATATTACTTGGCATCACAATGCCAATTTGCCCACCACTGGTTCCATGCTGATGCTCGAATTCCATATGCAAAGCCTGAGAAGAATTGACTGCCCGATTCCCCTTGCCTCCCTTCTCCCCACTGGTCTTCCATTGACCTCTACGGACAGTCAGTATTTATCAACCAATACCTGCCCATGGAGGACGATTTTGAGGCTCCTGGGGGCTGATCTCCTCTATTCTCCACTGTTGCATTTACCGTCCAATCACTGGCTGCCCATTACTTGTGAACAACTAGTGCCGTGTACTCTCATGCGACACGCACTATGCTGTTTTTGTGATCTTTTCCCTGCAGGACATGTGATAGCTATATCTTACGAAGAACACCTTCCCACTGCCATGTATATGGACTGTTTCCTTATTCTGCCATCCGGAGTGCACTTTGAGCCACCATCCCAACATAGAACCTGACCCTGGCTGACTCCCCCCAAACCCCTGCACCCAGATTTCTCGGACTGCCAATGAAGAGGGGGGGCAGCTGGTCTCACAACTATATCGCAGAAGCATTGCCATCCTTGCCCTGCATGAGAAACTCCGCAGTTCTTGGGAGGCAGATCTGGGACGATCCATTACGGACAAAATGTGGTGGGCTTGTTGCACCCAGACATGCCTCGTCTCACCCAATCATTGCCATAAACTCATACATTAAAAATGATTGTGCATAGTGTATGTCACACCTAGATTCTCGGCACACTTAGACCGCTTGAAATCCTCAGCCTGCCCCAAATGCTGCAGCCCGGAGGCAGACTTCGCCCATCTATCGTGACCATGAACCTGATCTGCTCCTTACTGGCAGGCCGTCTATACTCTATTGACCCAAATGATAGACCTGGATCTTACCCCTTATTGCACTGTTGGAATACGTGTAGGAAATCTCTAAGAAACTGCATCACTTTACCGCCATTGCACTACTGCTAGCTAATTGGGGCACCAGACACCCACCTTCCACCAAGGTCTGGCTTGACTGGCTGGTCTTTTGTGACGCCACTAGCTAATTATATGCATCCCTACAGCCCTCAACCTCAAGGCCTAAAAAGATAGGACACCCTCCTTGTAACTATCTCTTGATGGTGGGAAACTCTAGCCAATCCTCATGACCTATAGGGACATGCCGCTACGCATCCCTGGAACTCCTGGCCTCCTCTTCGCCCCATTACCCACCTCTCCCCCTTCCCTTTATGAGATCCTCTAAATTAGTCGCTGTTACAGTACCTACTAACCCATCTGTTCCCTAGATGTGTCTTTGATTACGAGCAGTCCTAAATGTTCCACCGATAAGTTTAGAGTTAGAACCAAAACAACAACAAAAAAAATCACATTCATTTGAATAGAGATTAAAAAAAATAAAAAAATAAAAAAGGACATAACACTAGGGTTGTGAATGTTTTTACCATTCCGTGGGTTCTGTTCAGCCAATGGATAGAGCGCTTCCTCCTCTTTGATGCTGTCCGAGACCATCACTATGGTGAGATCGTGTTCTGTATTAGTGGAAACATCAAACAATGATTTCAAATTCAGTTACAGCCATGGTTCGCAAAGTACGGCCCGGAGGTCACATCCTGCTTTCCTGACCTTCACATGCTGCCCTCAGCTGAATGACTGCACTGGGCTGCTGTTTAATTCAGGAAGCACTCATTTTAAAACATGTTAAATAAACTGAAAAGTGTTTATTTTACAGGCTAACTGGAGTAAAAGAAAGGGATCGAATAAGGTGTCCTGCAAAACTTAACTTTAGGAACACATTAATTTTTTAATACATCTTGCAACAAAACTTAAAAAAATATAATCAAGTCTCTTCAAAATTGAAAAAGTGAATTTCATTAACAAGTAGAAGCGGTACACCTTATTACATCAGAATAGATTAGTGCAGTCCAAAGTATTTTATTTAAAACTGAGCGTTTTAAAAAATTCGTGTAGAAATATTCATGCCTCTTCATACCCTGTCAACAATGCCAACAGTGAACTAAGAGGCAAGTCAGTTGCCACGTGGAACTCTCTGGGAGGTCAGAGTTATTATGTATGGACAATATTGTAGTTCATTAAATCAAACACACGAGGATTGTACAGCATATATCCTGAACTCATTCATTTCAAGGTGCTCTTATATGTCATAATGAAGAAAAAGGAGGCAAAGCGAAATTAGGGAATTGCATAGGATCAAACAACTGGGTCAAATGGAGAAGCCGGGATTGATCGTAGGTCTTCTGGTTTCATGTTGTGCAATGTGAGTTCAATTGAATTCAGTTCAATAATCGATTCAGGTCAATAATCAAGTCAACTTTTTACACTTGCCTCCCCAAAGGTAGCGATCGCAAGCAGAAAGACTTATCCCAAGGTGCGGTGGAGGTACAGCAATTCAGATATAGAATAACAGTACTGTCAACTCTACGACTATTCTAGTGACAAAGGGCTTAATTTACAGGCCAGTATGGAAAGGAACTCTGAAAATAAGTCCATGACTCACTGAGCACACCATGTCAGTTATTTGCTTCCCCTGGTCTCACCTTAACCCCGCCAAAAGCCCCACTCCCACAGCGCTTCAATTAATGTGACCCTCGGGCACACCACAGACCATAGTTTGTGGCCCCTGGGAAAATGTTTGTGAGTACCCATGAGTTACACCATCACTGAGCTATTTAACATCCAATAGAGAAAGTGTAGGTTACTATCCTCTAAGCGACTGTCGTAGACCCTGCCCCTCTAACTCAAAGTGCTTCTGCGAACTAGATTTCTACTGCAGTTGTACAGTGCACTATGTTCACCTGATAATCATCTGCTTACTTCCACCTCTGCTCGTCTGCAATACCAGCATGAGAAATATCCAACCAGTCTAATATTTTTTTTTTTCCCCAAAGAAGAAAGGGTAGAGAAGAGAAGTACAGGGTAAAATGTGAGTTGGTAACTTGTAAATTTATTTTGACCTTTGATGATTTCAGATGGCGATCTCAAAGATGGTAGCCGGATCACATGACCTCTTGCTAGGTGCCAACATGGTGAAAAGTCAGAATTGAATTAGCCCAGGAGTGTTGGCTTCATCAAAGGCTTCCATCATCTCAACCACATCTCTCTCACGCATACACAAAAATATCGGAGATGATTGTGTATTGGTGGAAGACAACTCTTTGTTTGCTAGATAATGATGGAACCCAAAGGGATCTGTTAGTGATTTCTTGCACTAAGAGCCTCATTACGAGCCCCACTGTGATCTTGAAGGAGCCAGTAACCACAGCAGCCAACCCCATCGAGATTATGAGAACCTTGTTACCTGCAAGTATTTCCACTGGTCTGGAGTCACTAGGGCTCTCTGTAGGACTAATTCCTAGGGGGAGGGGTACGTGGCAGGAAAGCACCCAACTAGTCAATGCTTCCTGAGAAAGGCATCCGCTATACAGTTACATGAAACTTCCCTCCTGCACAGACGGGACATGCAAATGTTGTAATGGGCTGTATATGGAGATGATTGATTTGGAAGTAGGTTGTCAAGGAGTTCTGGAATGGAGTAGAGATTACTTCTAGAGCTACCAAAGGATGTCAGTTGGCGGGGAGGATTACTTAATTGCCTCTTGTAACAATACATTTTCACACCATGCTTTTTCATTCTCCTCTGATACGGGTTGACACTTGAAGCTTTAGTTATCATTAAATGCAACAGAAAATGGTAATGTCATGGTAGAACTATTCTTAAGACGTTAGCTGTAGTAGGATGCAATATTTTATAACAATTATGTAGATTATGCAGGAAACCATCTTTATAGGTTAATGTTATAATGTACATTGCATTTTTTGCAGTGTCAAAGAAATGTATTTGTTAAGTTTTACAACTTTAGATGGTGGTTAAATTAATCGTTTTTCAGCTCTGGTGAACACAGCACCACAAGTTTTTGTTTTAACCTTGTTTTTAAACTACGCGATAATAAGAACATGGAAATGGTTATTACCTTTGCAAATAATTTAACGCATATGTGGGATGTGGCTAGCCAAATGTGTTTAAATAAAAAAATTCAAAAAAATACAAAATGGATATTAGTGAGTTTCCTGCACTGAAAAATACTGACAAAATATAAAATAAATGCCAGAGTACAGAAACAGATCAGTTTACAACTAGATACAACATGGAGGGAAGTTATAACTTCATTGCATCGATGGCATTGGCTGAATCGGAAAAGGGATATTTTGTGGTCGAAAGAAAGGTGAGCAACTTATCTTACAGAAAGTCCAGACAATGTTTGTGAGGCACTTCAGCGCCTCTTCGGACCGCACAGTCCTTCTATTTGGCAACACCCTGCTCCGATTAGTGGTAGGTGGAGGGGGGGCGGATGGGGGCAGAAGTTGGAAGATGACCAATGGGCAGATGCTGCATCAGAGAATCTTACATAAGCAGTCCGGAGGAACTCCAAGCTGCTGTGGAGAAGGATGAAAGTATTTTAGTCTCCTAGGGAGGTACACTTTTGTACCCGTTTGTTGCTATACGTTTGTTAAATGTGACACCCAAGGGTGTGATTTTACAGGCGAGTGACTGACATTAGACCCTGATAACTATTCGTCCATCACTCATCTACTCTTTGTAGTCAAGATTATTTACAGAAAAAAAAGAAAAAAAAACAGTCTACACAAGACTTTAAAAACACATCAACACAAATCCCCTTCACGACTATCAATCAGACTGCATCATGGAACCACCACCATACAAGGAGCAGATGACGACCAGCAGACTACAAAGATGGCTCTTGCCTCCTGATACTTCTGGGCCCACTATCTCCCTTGACATCTCAACTGGAAGTTGCTGTTAATGTTCTCCACTGGTTCACCTCTAACCTATACAACTAAACTGACACTGGTTTGTTCACATAGGTACATCAAGGTCCCCACCGTTCTGCATCACTTGCAGATTAACCCACACCCCTGGGCTCAACCTCTATGTAAAGCCCTTTAAAAGAGTACTCACAGACAACAGCATGGAATTTCAATAATACACTGAAAATAACACAGGAGTCCCTGCATCTACCTGAAGCTCAACCCCACCAAGACGAACATGGTTTCCTGTTCGGAAATAAAAGCAAACAATAACTAGCTGAAACCTGGATCACTAACATGAAGCAGGGTTAGAGGGTGTTAAGGGCTATTGGGTTTCAATGAGTCAGAATTAACCAAATGTGGTGGGTGTTTGGTTTAGATTTGTTGATTTGTGTGTCTGAATAAGTCAAGGAGATATTGCTGTATTCTTGTGTGTGTAGGCATTTACTTAGGAAGAAACTTATGATCAGCTGTAGACAGGAATAAAGTTCTTGGGTCATGTACCTGTATCTGCCAACGGCATAAGGCAAAATCATAGGAATTCCTTCAAAACTGGCGTTCAGACTCTAGAATTTCACGCAGACGGTCAGCCTCACAGGCGTACAAAGATTTTGGGTGACACAGGGGTACCACACTGGGTTGGGCATCTTGGGGCCAAGATTGCTTAAAGGCCCAGTATTGGCTTATTTTGTAGGGGGTTTTATTTTAATTTAATTTTGGGGTTAATTTAAGCACAGGTTCTCCTGGAGACAGATTAAGGCCAGAGCCTTCATTATCTCCCACCTGTTCCTAACATATTTTTTTCCCGCCTTGCCGCTGATCCTGCTATCTGCCCTCTTGCCTCCCCCCCACCCGACTTCTTATGGAGACTGCGGTGCGGCTGCACAGCGGGGGCACTGGCGGTGCGCCAAAGGCAAGTCCATCTGTGCCAGGACCCCTGGTCCTCACACTACCAAGGAGCTCCTGGGCCTTGACCTCGGACACTGCACCAACAGATGCTACACATCTTCCCAGCTGCTGCAGCTTCTCATGTCACACAGGACCACCTACCCATACTGGACCACATACCCGTACCGGACCCGACGCCGCTTCCACTCTAAAGACCAAGAACAACCTGGAACCACTTCAGTGCATCCTGCTCAATGCCTGCTACCTCTGCAAACATGCCACGGAAATCTGGGACACCATCACTACCCTCTCCCCTGATGTTGCTTTCATCACCGAAGCATGGCTCAACCAGCACTCGAACCCCAACATCGCTATCGCCTCCGCCACTCCAGGTGGCTACGAGATGATACACAGAGATCGCCTCAACTAACAGAGGGGGAAATCACCATCTTCTTCAAGGAAACCATACAATACAATTTTGCCAATGACAACCTAATGCCGCTCTTGGAACATCTCTAATTCAGACTACAAACTGACACCAAAATATTGATAAGAAGCACCCTCGCCTATAGAACCCCGGGGCCACGACCAGCTTTGTGTGACGCCAACTCCAACCTCATCGCTCCCCCACCAGCAATTGACTCCCACCACTACGTTCTACTCTGCGATCTCAATTCCCACGTAGACGACCCCAACTACACTACACTACCCTCCTAGAGAGCCTGAACAACATCGACCTCACCCACCTGGTCCCAGAACCCACACAAAGCCAGGCACACACTCAACGTCATCTTCCCATCAAGTGATGGAATTAAATTCACCCACATCACAGAACACCCCTGGAATGTCCACACCAAAATGCTGCACTTTCACTGAGTTTATCAAAGAATGGCCTATTAGCTATTGACCTGTAGCTCAATGTCTCAGCATGGCAGTCTCACTTTCTTTAGTGTGGTTCAATGTATGATGAATTCATTTCAGCTAGGGGAACATGATGAGCTCTCTCGTCAATATGCCAAGAGAAGATTTCTAGAACAACTGTTTTGAATGTGTTTGAGAGGCTGGGATCGGTAGGACGTTCCACCATGTTCAAGCCATTAGTTAACTAATCGCTTTCTTTAATGCTTTTTTTTTTTCTTTTGGAGAAATGAATGAGTGTGTCTGGGGTATGAAATGTATTGCATTCTGGACTGTTTGTAATTTTTTAGGGATTCCAGGCCAGACAGTGACCAACATCAGTGGAAGCTTCAACAAAAGCATTGGCATCAACCCCTCTATAGGGAACAATGGAAAAATAAAGCAGAGAATGTGTAGATGTTAACAGATGACCTTGGGTGGCCTTAGGTACCAGACACTTACGACAGGGCAGTGTGCAGCATTTTCCCCAAGTCTCTTACAAATGGTACAGCCTTAGGTACACTGCCCAAAAAAAAACAGCTAACGAGGCTCATCCCATCTGGAACCCAAAAAGAAGACTGAGGGAATCTCAGAAATGGAAAGATTTAACTATAACAAATTTGTTTCAATCAAGGCCAAATAGGCTTTAATTCTAAGGTCTGATCAGAAGCGGGATGAGGAGAGTGGTCTTGCAGGTAAAGCCTTCACTGCCCTTAAGACATATATCGAGGTTGTTAGAAATGGGATCTCTAGTTTGCAGTGGCTTACACCTTGTCCAAGTAGGGACTCTTCTTCCTAGTCAGGATAAGAGAGTCACAACTAAGATAACCCCTGTTCAGTAGCCTGGCAGAATCAATCAGGCTTATCTCAGAGGCAATGTGTAAGACATTGGCACATAAAACACAGTAATACAGTGAAAACACTACAAAAGGACACCACATCAGTTTTAGAAAAATAGCCAATATTTATTAGTGCGAAACAAGAACAAAACGAGAAAAATCCAACATACAATTATAAAGATATGGATTTTGCAAGAATTAACTTAAAAGGAAAATGTCACTTACCCAGTGTACATCTGTTCGTGGAATTAGTCACTGCAGATTCACATGCTGTGCATAGTCCGCCGTCTGGTGTTGGGTCGGAGTGTTACAAGTTGTTTTTCTTTGAAGAAGTCTTTTCGAGTCACGAGACCGAGGGACTCCTCCTCCTTTGTTTCCATTGCGCATGGGCGTCGACTCCATCTTAGATTGTTTTCCCCGCAGAGGGTGAGGTAGGAGTTGTGTATGTTAGTAATAGTGCCCATGCAATGGAATGAATAAGTATGTACAAGATAAAGGTTAAGGTAATATTTACAAATGTACAAATGTTGGAGATTACTTCCAAACGGCTACAGGCTCCCGGGGAGGTGGGAGGGCGCATGTGAATCTGCAGCGACTAATGCCACGAACAGATGTACACTGGGTAAGTGACATTTTCCGTTCGATGGCATGTGTAGCTGCAGATACACATGCTGTGCATAGACTAGTAAGCAGTTATCTCCCCAAAAGCGGTGGTTCAGCCTGTAGGAGTGGAAGTAGTTTGAAATAAAGTTCTTAGTACAGCTTGACCTACTGTGGCTTGTTGTGCAGATAGCACGTCTACACAGTAGTGCTTAGTAAATGTGTGAGGCGTAGACCATGTTGCTGCCTTACATATTTCGTTCATTGGAATATTTCCTAGGAAGGCCATGGTAGCGCCTTTCTTTCTGGTTGAGTGTGTCTTTGGTGTAATAGGCAGCTCTCTCTTTGGTTTAAGGTAGCAGGTTTGGATGCACTTAACTATCCATCTGGCTATACCTTGTTTTGATATTGGGTTTCCTGTATGAGGTTTTTGAAATGCAATAAATAGTTGTTTTGTTTTCCTAATTAGTTTTGTTCTGTCAATGTAGTACATTAGTGCTCTTTTGATGTCTAATGTATGTAGTGCCCTTTCAGCTATTGAGTCTGGCTGTGGAAAGAACACTGGTAGTTCTACTGTTTGATTTAAGTGAAACGGTGAGATAACTTTTGGTAAGAATTTGGGATTGGTTCTTAGAACTACCTTATTTTTGTGTATTTGAATAAATGGTTCCTGTATAGTAAACGCCTGAATTTCACTTACTCTTCTTAGAGATGTAATGGTAATGAGAAATGCAACTTTCCACGTTAGGTATTGTATTTCGCAAGAAGGCATGAGTTCGAAAGGTAGACCCATGAGTCTTGTTAAGACAATGTTGAGGTTCCATGAAGGAACAGGTGGTGTTCTTGGTGGTATAATTCTTTTTAGGCCTTCCATAAATGCTTTAATGACAGGTATTCTAAACAGTGAAGTTGAATGAGTAATCTGCAGGTATGGAGATATTGCTGCGAGATGTATCTTTATGGAAGAGAAGGCAAGATTTGATTTCTGCAAATGTAGTAAGTATCCTACTATATCTGTTGGAGATGCATGTAATGGTTGAACTTGATTATTATGGCAGTAGCAAACAAATCTTTTCCAGTTACTTGCATAGCAGTGTCTAGTGGATGGCCTTCTAGCTTGTTTTATGACCTCCATACATTCTTGTGTGAGGTTAAAGTGTCCAAATTCTAGGATTTCAGGAGCCAAATTGCTAGATTCAGCGATGCTGGGTTTGGATGCCGGATCTGTTGTTTGTGCTGTGTTAACAGATCTGGTCTGTTGGGTAGTTTGACATGAGGCACTACTGACAGGTCTAGTAGTGTTGTATACCAAGGTTGTCTTGCCCATGTAGGTGCTATTAGTAGGAGTTTGAGTTTGTTTTGACTCAATCTGTTTACTAGATATGGAAGAAGAGGGAGAGGGGGAAAAGCGTACGCAAATATCCCTGACCAATTCATCCATAGAGCATTGCCTTGAGAATGCTGGTGTGGGTACCTGGATGCGAAGTTTTGGCATTTTGCGTTCTCTTTTGTTGCAAATAGGTCTATTTGAGGTGTTCCCCAAATTTGGAAGTAAGATTTTAGAATTTGGGGGTGAATCTCCCATTCGTGTACTTGTTGGTGATCCCGAGAGAGATTGTCTGCTAGCTGGTTCTGGATCCCTGGAATAAACTGTGCTATTAGGCGAATGTGGTTGTGAATTGCCCACTGCCATATCCTTTGTGCTAGGAGACACAGCTGTGTCTAGTGTGTTCCCCCCTGTTTGTTTAGATAATACATTGTTGTCATGTTGTCTGTTTTGACAAGAATGTATTTGTGGATTATGATGGGTTGAAATGCTTTCAACGCTAGGAATACTGCTAACAATTTGAGGTGATTTATATGAAACCTTCTTTGATGTACGTCCCATTGTCCTTGGATGCTGTGTTGATTGAGGTGTGCTCCCCACCCTGTCATGGAAGCATCTGTAGTTATCACGTATTGTGGCACTGGGTCTTGGAAAGGCCGCCCTTTGTTTAAATTTATACTGTTCCACCATAGAAGCGAGATGTATGTTTGGCGGTCTATCAACACCAGATCTAGAAGGTGACCCTGTGCATGTGACCATTGTGATGCTAGGCACTGTTGTAAGGGCCTCATGTGCAATCTTGCGTTTGGGACAATGGCTATGCATGAGGACATCATGCCTAGGAGTTTTAACACCATCTTTGCATGTATTTTGTGTGTTGGATACATGGCTTGTATGACTTTGTAAAAATTTTGAACCCTTTGTAGACTTGGAGTGGCTATCCCTTTTGTTGTGTTGATTGTCGCTCCTAAGTATTGCTGTGTTTGGCACGGCAGAATGTGTGACTTTGGATAGTTGATGGAGAACCCTAGTTTGTAGAGGGTTTGTATGACATAATCTGTGTGGTGTGAACACTTTGTTAGGGAGTTGGTCTTGATTAGCCAATCGTCTAGGTAGGGGAACACGTGTATTTGCTGCCTTCTGATATGTGCAGCTACTACTGCTAGACATTTTGTAAAGACTCTTGGTGCGGTTGTTATACCGAACGGCAACACTTTGAATTGGTAATGTATTCCCTTGAATACGAACCTTAGGTATTTCCTGTGCGAGGGATGTATCTGTATGTGGAAATACGCGTCTTTTAGATCTAAGGTTGTCATGTAGTCTTGTTGTCTCAACAGTGGTAATACGTCCTGTAGCGTGACCATGTGAAAGTGTTCCGATTTGATGTAGGTGTTTAGTGTTCTGAGATCTAAGATTGGTCTCAGTGTTTTGTCTTTTTTTTGGTATTAGAAAGTACAGTGAGTAAACTCCTGTGTTCTTTTGTGGACCTGGTACTAATTCTATTGCGTCTTTTTGCAGTAATGCTTGAACTTCTAGTTGTAGAAGGTCTAAATGCTGTTTTGACATATTCTGTGTTTTTGGTGGGACGTTTGGAGGGAGTTGGAGAAATTCTATGCAATAACCATGCCGGATAATTGCTAAGACCCAAGTGTCTGTTGTTATCTCCTCCCAAAATTTGTAGAACTGGCTTAGTCTTCCCCCCACTGGTGTTGTGTGAAGGGGTTGAGTGACTTGTGAGTCACTGTTTGGTTGGTGGGGTCTTGGGACCCTGAAATTTTCCCCGGTTTCTAGGGAATTGTCACCCTCTGTATTGGCCCCGAAAGCCTCCCCTTTGGTACTGTCCCTGGTAGGTAGACGGTGTTGTTTGTGAGGTACTAGCTTGTGTGGTTTGACCTTGAAACCCCCCTCTGAAGGTTGTTTTGCGAAACGTGCCAAAAGTGCCTCTGCCCTGCGGGGAATAGAGTGCGCCCATGGCCTTAGCTGTGTCAGTATCTTTTTTCAATTTTTCAATTGCCGTGTCCACTTCGGGTCCAAACAATTGTTCATTGAACGGCATATTGAGCACTGCCTGTTGTATCTCGGGTTTGAAGCCGGATGTGCGTAACCATGCGTGCCTCCTTATGGTTACCGCAGTATTTATTGTTCTTGCAGCTGTATCCGCTGCATCCATAGAGGGACGTATTTGGTTGTTGGAGATATTTTGTCCCTCCTCAACCACTTGTTTTGCCCGTTTCTGGAATTCTTTGGGTAGATGCTCGATGAGATGCTGCATCTCGTCCCAATGGGCTCTGTCATATCGCGCTAGGAGCGCCTGCGAGTTAGCGATGCGCCACTGGTTTGCAGCTTGTACTGCAACCCTTTTCCCAGCTGCGTCGAACTTGCGGCTCTCCTTGTCTGGAGGTGGTGCGTCGCCTGATGTGTGAGAGTTGGCTCTTTTACGAGCTGCTCCTACGACAACTGAATCTGGTGGCAGTTGTGATGTGATAAAAGCAGGGTTCGTGGGCGGTGCTTTATATTTCTTCTCCACCCTTGGAGTTATTGCTCTGCTTTTGACAGGTTCTTTAAAGATCTGTTTAGCGTGCCTTAGCATTCCCGGGAGCATAGGGAGGCTTTGATAATTGCTATGGGTGGAGGAGAGGGTGTTGAAAAGGAAGTCATCTTCGACAGGCTCTGAGTGTAAAGACACGTTATGGAACTCTGCTGCCCTAGCTACCACCTGTGCATACGCTGTACTGTCTTCAGGTGGTGAGGGCTTAGTAGGGTACGACTCAGGGCTATTGTCTGATACTGGGGCGTCATAGAGATCCCACGCATCCTGGTCATCTTGGCTCATAGTGGTATGAGCTGGTGAATGTGACGGAGTCTGTGCCGGTGATGTAGGAGTTACCGGTGGTGGAGTTACCTTCTTTACCACTTTTGCTTGTGGTGTCTTTTCTTGTGGTTGGAAATCGAGTTTCCTTTTCCTCCTGATTGGGGGAAGAGTGCTGATCTTCCCTGTACCACTTTGTATGAAGATCCGCTTTTGGGTGTGGTCTACATCTGTGGTTTGTAAATCTTCCTCAAACCTGTGTTTGCGCATTTGGGAGGACAGTGATTGTTCCTCTGAGTACGAACTGGCTGTCGGTTCAGTTGCTGGTCGTTTAGGCACCGAAACCGTGTCTTTTGTTGTTTTCGGCTCCGACGAGATTTTTCTCTTTTTCGGTGTCGAACTTTCTCGGCATCAGCCATCTTCGGTGCCGCTGTCTCTGTGCTGAGCGGCCTCGGTGGTGCTGTCTCGGTGTCGACCCTTTTCTGCAGCAATTTCTCGGTCCCGAGATTGCTGCGTGCCTGTGTCTCGACCCGAGTCGGACGACCTCGGCACCAGTTCGCCTTTTTTCGGTGCCGATGGACGGTCACCTACTTTATGGGTTGAGCCATGGCCTGTTGGCAGTGGCGTCCCCTGGGCTTTGTCTGTTTTCCCGTGTGGTACTTGCTTCAACGTCTTACTCACGGTTTCTTCGACGTCGAATTCCTCTGAGTCCGATTCATGGATGGAGAAGGCTTCCTCTTCTTCTCCCTGTTCCTCGAACCCTCGTTGTCCTGTCGGCGTGGACGCCATCTGCAACCGTCTGGCTCTTCGGTCACGGAGCGTTTTTCTCGACCGAAACGCTCGACAGGCCTCGCATGTTTCTTCCTTGTGCTCGGGTGACAGGCACAAGTTACAGACCAAATGCTGGTCTGTATAGGGATATTTACTGTGGCATTTAGGACAGAATCGGAACGGGGTCCGTTCCATCAGTCTCGATGTTGCACGCGGTCGGGCCGACCAGGCCCCGACGGGGGATCGAAATTACCCCGAAGGGCTACCGGAGCTCTTCAGGATTCGGTGTCGATTCTAATCTAACCCGATACCGAACGAAACAATACCGACGTAGTTTTCCGAAGTTATGACTATCTTTCCGTCCCGAAACACGGAGCGAAAAGGAACACGTCCGAACCCGATGGCGGAAAAAAAACAATCTAAGATGGAGTCGACGCCCATGCGCAATGGAAACAAAGGAGGAGGAGTCCCTCGGTCTCGTGACTCGAAAAGACTTCTTCGAAGAAAAACAACTTGTAACACTCCGACCCAACACCAGACGGCGGACTATGCACAGCATGTGTATCTGCAGCTACACATGCCACCGAACATACAGTTCCTTGAAGTCAATAGCTCCGTCTGGGGCTATCACGGATTCGTGAAAAAACAATCCAACAGTTCAGGCCGACCGCGAGGTCGTGTGCTACCTACAGTGTCACAAAGACCCGCAGACAGTACCTTGGAATTGTAGGGCATTGAAGTCCTTGTGATGAGATCTGAAGTGCAGCGTCAGTTACAGAGGTCGGTGCAGGAGTCGTGGGGCCCTTGAAGTCACGTGTTGCATATCGAACTCCATGAGGATGACGAAGTCAGGAGCTCGGTCGTTGATGGCGTCTGGGCTGCTGTGCGAATTGGGACGATGCAACGTGCGGTGTCCAGATATCACGGTGCAGGCAGCAGCTCGGTGACACTGTCCTGTGAAGCGGGGCAGTGTGACATGCTGTGTCTTCAGGTCACTGTGTAGGCAGCGGCAACGTCATTGTTGTAGTGCTGTCGTTGGTAGGCCCAAGGCTGAGGTGCGATGTGGGCTCTGTGCGGTGCCCATGGGTCACGGTGCAAGCAGTGGCTTCTGTTGACGATACTGGAGTCAATGGCGCTGGTGTCCGTGGACCGGGGCTGCGGTGCAAGGTGGTTTTTCTTCTGTTGTAGCACAAAACACACAGTTCCCAGTTGCAAGCAGAGTCGTCACTGTGGATGCACACTGTCGGTTCCTGGAGGGTTCAGTTCCAGTGGCCAAAAGATGAAGTAAACTATGCAGAGGGGTCATGCCCGAATCTTGCACGATGAATCTGAGGACGCACCTAAGAGGGAGACCCTAAATAGCCCAGGAAGGGGGGGGATTAGTCACCTAGCAGGATGACCACCTATCAGGAGGGGGCTGTGACATCACCTATCTGACCTGGCCACTCTGATGCTCCCAGGGGCCTCTGTCCATCTTCGATTCAAGATGGCAAAATCAAGTGGCCACCTGGAGGAGCTCTGGGCATCACCCCTAGGGTGGTGATGGAGAGGGGAGTGGTCACTCCCCTTTTCTTTGTCCAGTTTCATGCCAGAGCAGTGACTGGGAATCTCTGGACTGATGCAAACCGGTTTATGCAAGGAGGGCACAAAATGTGCCCTTTAAAGCATACCGGTGGCTTGGGGAGGCTACCCCTCCCAAATCATGTAACACTTATCTCTAAGGGAGAGGGTGCTACCTCCCTCCCCCACAGGAAATCCTTTATTCTGCCTTCCTCTGCCTGAGCTGGTCAAGCAGCAGGAGGGCAGAAACCTGTATGAGGGGTGGCAGCAGCGCGGATGGCCCGGAAAACCACAGAAGACTGGGAGGAGCAATGCAGGGAGTCCTCTAAGGAGCCCCCAGAGTGCATGGAATCATACAACCAATACTGGCAGCAGAATTGGGGTACGATTCAGACATGTTTGATACCAAACATGCCCGGGTTCGGAGTTACCATTATGTAGCTGGACACAGGTAGTGAGTGACCTGTGTCCAGCTTCGCCAACATTTACGAAGTCCAGTGCAATGGAGCTGGAGATCGTAGGGGCACCTCTGCTCATGCAGGGGTGCCCTCACACACAGGTACCTGCACTGTGCGCTCTGGGCTAGGACAGCCTACCAGAGGGGTGACTTACAGTGACCTGGTACAGTGACCTGTAGTGAAAGGGTGCAATCACCTTTTCACGCAGGATGCAATGGCAGACCTGCAGACACATTTTGCATGGGCTCCCATGGGTGGCACAATACATGCTGCAGCCCATGGGGAACCCGTGGTACCCCAATGCCTTGGGTACTTAAGTACCATATACTAGGGACTTGTATGGGGGCACCCGTATGCCAATTGTGGGGTGTGCAAAGTTCTAAGCAACCACATTTAGAGGGAGAGAGCAGAATCACTGGGGTCCTGGTTAACAGGATCCCAGTGAAAACAGTCAAAGCATACTGACAGCAGCCATAAAGTGGGGTCACCATGCCAAAAACAGGATACTTTCCTATATCCACCATAGACCATTAGGCGCAAATCATACAGCAAAGATTTCACTATTTCAGCTACCTTCCCTGTCTTAAAGATCACCTGGGATTTGCCCAATATATACTTCTCCACAAATATTGAAAATGAGATGTCACCATTTGCTGATGTACAGTCAAAGGGAATAGGGTGCCCAAGCTTGACACACTACAAGGATTTCCCAGGAAGAGCCAATAGGTATTCTCCCCACTTGGGTTAAGAAAAGGGCCTGTACCGCTCCTATGACTGGCCATGGCCAGGTCACAGAAGTGGTAGCCACCCAGCTCAAAAGGAGCACAATTCTGGGTGGACTCCAATCACCCAAAATAGATTAATACATGGTAATATATGGC
The DNA here is from genome assembly GCF_031143425.1 of Pleurodeles waltl. Lineage (NCBI taxonomy): Eukaryota > Metazoa > Chordata > Amphibia > Caudata > Salamandridae > Pleurodeles > Pleurodeles waltl. Next base: position 1,518,713,796 of record NC_090447.1, read on the forward strand.
TGGTGTGCACCACATCATAATCATGTAGGGCACTTGCACAGCCCTTTTCTCCCCAGCACAAGAAAACTAGCCAGGTCTCCCAAAAAGATCAAATGAAGAGCAGGATATCACAAGGACAGAGCACCTGGGACTTTTAAGCCTACACTAGTAACCTCAGATCTATGTGAATGAATAGACAACAAATTATCTCACTGGTGAAAGCCACTAAAGTGTATGTTCAGTAGTAAAATATTAATGGCCGACTTTCAACCGTGCAATGCTGTATCTTGTGATCTAGACAGCATCTGGTGTATCGCAAATAGTAACTTAACGATTACTGGGTTAATGCAAGTTTGATTGTTGAAGGATAGAGCACTTCACCTCCACAGCTTTTCATGCAACAGGACAAATCCTTGCTGTGCAGTGACAGATTTTAGCCATTTTCCGATCATTAGGTCAAAGAAGTCCATGATTATAGGTTTAATTCAAGTGATTTCAGAAGGAGAACCTTAGGCTGAAGGACATCATTCAGTCTGAAAACACCTTCATGATTCTTCCAAACTTAAAATCAGCACTCGTAGACTGAAGTTCGAGAAGAAGGGAGAGTACAGTGTCCTTCTTTGAACAGCTTGCTCACAATGCACCGTCCAGAATGAAGAGCCACGTCTGTCTCTGTGTTGGTTGGCTTAATGACGGAGGGATCTTCAAAATCTTTGTCCATTTCTTCAGTCTCCCATCCTCCTGTATGGCTTCCTTTGAAACCTTCTCTCTATGCGTTGCACAGTGTGAGAGGCCTTCTTACGAGTCTACATATTTTGGAACCTATAAGAACATTTTCCTTCACTAGCCTTATCGTTTAGCATTTGGGGGCTTCTGACATTTTGTTCTCCTCTAAGCCCAAGGCTTTTACAAAAGTGAACTTGGTCAAAAGATTGTAGTCGTGACTGTATTGTTTTTCTTTTATCTATGCATCTATCAAGCTGTCTGTCTGTTTAAAGAAACATTACTATTTATTCTGCAATATTAACCAAATGTTTTACTTATTAAACAGTCAGATACTGAGAAGACACTGGAATACCAAATGTTTAATTCTTTCTTTAAATCTAAAGAAAGATCATTACAATACAAGTCTGGAATGAGAAATGCGAAGGCTCTGCACCCTCTGCCTCCCCAATGGGACAGCTTGTTGTTCTTCGGCCTTCACATCAACTGGTCGAAATCTAACTTGTTTCCTCTTACTGATGCTACCGACCCCTTTCAAAGTGAATTTCCCCTGACTTGCTGCATGGGACACGTTCGCTATCTCATCATACTGCTCCACAGAGATAAAGAGCAAGTAATCACAGCCACCTATGGCACGGCCATAGATAAATTAACCTCCAAGATAAGACTATTGGATTTGTCTCTCGTTTTTATGACTGGCTGTGGCGCCATAATAAAAAATAAAAAAAAAGGTAATTCTGCCCTGTTTTTTATACCTATTCTTAAACATTCCCATTCTGCTTACAAATTTTTTTTTTTTTGCTATGCTGCCGGAGCCGCCTTCTGAAATTTATATGGGCCAGTCTGAACAAATGGTATAGTGTACTCTCACTCGACACGCACTATGCTCTTTTGTGGAGCTTTTCCCCGCAGCGACGAGACCGCTACATCTGATGAAGAACACCTTCCCACTGCCACGTACATGGACTGTTTGTTTATGTAGGGCATCCAGAGTGCACTTTGGGCCACCATCCCAACATACCACCTGACCCCGGCTGACTCTAGCCAATCCTCAAGATCTATTGGGACACGCCGCTACTCACCCCTAGAACTCCTGGCCTCCTCTTCTCCCCATTACCCACCTCTCCACCTCCCCTTTATGAGATCCTCTACATTACTCGCTGTTACAGTACTTACTAACCCATCTGTTCCCTAGATGGGTCTTTGATTACGAGCAGCCCTAAATGTTCCTAATATGTTTCGCTATGTATTACCAAACGTATACTATAATGCTATAAGTGTGCACCTTATTTCTCTCTCCATTAATTTTGAAAAACAAAACAAAAAAATAATTCCACATTCATGCGAACAGAGGTTAAAAAAAAAAAAAAAAGGACGTACCTGCAGGGCTGTGAATGTTTTTAACATTCTCTGGGTTCTGTTCAGCCAAGGGATAGAGCTCTACCTCCTCTTTGATGCTGTCCGAGACCATCACTATGGTGAGCTCTTGTTCTGTATTCGTGAAAACATCAAATAATGATTTCAAATTCTGTTACAGCCATGGTAAGCAAAGTACGGCCAGGAGGTCAAATCCTGCCCTCCTGACTTTCACATGCTGCCCTCAGCCGAATGACTGTACTGGGCTGCGGTTTACTTCAGGAAGCACTGACATTAAAACATGTTAAATAAACTGGAAAGTGTTTATTTTACAGGCTAACTGGAGTAAAAGAAAGGGATCGAATAAGGTGTCATGAAAAAAATTTACTTTAGGAACACATTCATTTTTCAATACATCTTGCAACAAAACGTGTAAAAATATAATCAAGTTTCCCCAAAATTGAAAAAGTGAATTTCATTAACAAGCAAAAGCGGTACACCTTATTCCATAAGAATAGATTAGTGCAGTCAGAAGTATTTTATTTAAAACTGAGCATTTTCCAAAATGAGTGTAGAGATATTCATGCCTGTTTATACCCTGACAACAATGCCAACAGTGAACTAAGAGGCAAGTCAGTCGCCACGTGCACCTATCTGGGAGGTCAGGGTCATTATGCATGGACAATATTAAAGTATATTAAATCAAACACACAAAGGTTTGTACAGCATATATCCTGAACCCAATCATTTCAAGGTGCTCTTGTTGCTCATAATGAAGAAAAAGGAGGTAAAGCGAATTAGAAAATTGCCTAGGATCAAACAACTGGGTCAAATGGAGAAGCATGTCTTCTGGTTTCATGTTGTGCAACTCGGTTGCATTTCAATAATTAATTCAGGTCAATAATCAGGTCCACTTTTTAGGGTTGAGCGCAAAGCGCTCTATCCCTGTTGTCATCTCTCTATGGGCTTGTACCCGCGCCCATGTCAGGCCCATCACTTTTGTGTGTTTGTAGGCGTGCCTTTTACCATTTGCTTCATTTCATTTCATTAATGAAAGGCATGCATACGTCATGCCTTTTCCGGTGTTCAGCCCTCCTCGAGCGCACCTGTCAACTACTGAAAACATGCAAGACTCCATGTTTTCGTCATGGTTTCTGGACTACCTGGATATTTGCACTTTTGCCAATTACATGGATATTTGCATTTTGCGGGTTACATGGATAATTGCACTTTTGCGATACGTTCCACTGTGAGCGAACGTCTCTTTCCTTTTGTGTGTTTGCTTTGTGCTCCTGGTGGACGTCGGCTTGCTTATGTGAAACTGTTTTACTTTTCAGTTTATGTGGCAAGAAAAGTCAGGTGAGGAGTTTACAAAGCTAATAGCTTTGAACGCGAGACCCATTACATTGCAAATGCTTGTTACACTTGCCTCTCCCAAGGTTGCAAGCAGAAAGACTTTCTCCAAGGTGCGGTACAGGGATAGCAATTCCGATATAGAATAACACAGTACTGTCAACTCTGACTATTCTAGAGACTATGGGCTTAATTTACAGGGCACTATGGAAAGAAACCATGAAAATAAATCCATGGCTCACTGACATCATGTACGTGATTTGATTCCCCTAGTCTCACACCCCTGCCTCAAAGCCCCACTCCCACCATGCTGCCATTAATGCGGTCCTCGGGCATGCCATAGACCATAGTTTGTGGCCTCTGGGAAATGTTTGCGAGTACCCATGAGTTACAGCATCACTGGGCTATTTAACATCCAATAGAGAAAGTGTAGGTTACTATCCTCTAAGCTACTGTCCTAGAGCCTGCCCCTCTAACTCAAAGTGCTTCTGCGAACTAGATTTCTACTGCAGTTGTACAGTGCACTATGTTCACCTGATAATCATCTACTTACTTCCACCTCTGCTCGTCTGCAATGCCAATATTCAACCAAGCTAATATTTATTTTTGTTTCGAAAGAAGAAAGGGTAGAGAAAAGAGGTACAAGGTAAAAGTGTGAGTTAGTTACTTGTAAATTTATTTTGACCTTTGATGCTTTCAGATGGCGAACTCAAAGATGGTAGCCAGACCACATGACCTCCTGCTAAGTGCCAACATGGTGAAAAGTCTGAATAGAGTTAGCCCAGGAGTGTTGGCTTCATCAAAGGCTTGCATCATCTCAACCACATCTGTCTCACACAAGCAAAAATATCAGAGATGAATGTGTACTGAGGAAGATGACCATTTGTTTGCTACATAATGAGTTGGAGCCCAAAAGCATGTGTTACTGACTTCTTGCACCAAGAGCCTCATTACGAGTCCCACTGTAATCTTAAAGGAGCCAGTAACCACAGCAGCCAACCCCATCGAGATAATAAGAACCTTGATAACTCTGCTTCTCTGGGATGTTTGACCTGGAGATTTTGGCAGCAAGTAGGCTGGTCTCAGAGGGAAATACGGGATGAAATGTGCAAGCCAGTATCTGCAGCAACATATGCCATCGAACACCCATATTCTTGAACGTTATTTAAAAAAATCCATTAACTGCAAGTATTTCCACTGGTCTGGAGTCACCAGGGCCCTCTGTAGCACTAATGCCTACAAGGGGAGGGGGGACCTGGTGCAGGAAGCTGGCCTGGTGTATGGTGGAAACCTAAGGTGTTGGCACCTTATACCAGGTCCAGGCAACCCCTATTAGTGAAATGTAGGCAGTGTCTAGGAAGCCAGGCTCTCTAGAGGTAGGTGTGGATGAGCAGCTAAGACTTATCTAGGAGACATGCAAAACGTATGCAATACCATTATAGTCACACAGCAATGTATCACACATGAAAGAACCACACAGTGTTACAAGAATAAAGGCACTTTATTATAGTAACAACAGTAGATTACTTATAGGCAGTCCCCCCAACTGGAGGTAAGTAAATACTATGTATGTACACAACAGCAATAAGAAATTAGCATAGAAACAACAAGCACTGGCAATAATTGCATGAAATAGTGAGGGCCCTAGGGGAGGGCCAGACTATATGCTAAAAAAAAACAAAATGGAATGCGAAGTGAAGTCCCCCACCCAAGGATGTGGAGTTGTTAGGGCGGAGCTGGAAGGGACCCCGAGAGGTGAGTATCTGAGTGGCGACCAGGAGAGCAGAGGTAAGTACCTGGTCTTCACAGGGACTAACAGGAGGACTTAGAAAAGGGATTGTGCAAGCACAGGACCAGACTAGAAGAAACCAAAGGTGGATTCTGGCAGAAGAGGACCTGTAAAAGAAGGGGACAGAGTCCAGTCCAAAATGGAGTGTCTGGTCGTGGCAGGAACAACTATGCATCCTTCTGTTGATGCAGAACCAGGTCAACGGGGGAAGAAGACGACCAGCTGTGCAGTCCTGGGAGCGGTGCAGGTGGTGTCCCACGTCGGATGTTGGGTTGCAGATGGTCAGTGGTTAGGAGAACCACCAACAAGCCTTGGCAAATGCAAGAAGAAGCACAATAACAGTTGCAAGGCTGAGGAGGACCAGCAAGGTCCAGGGGACTCGACCCTTGGAAGGTAGTCTGGGCAGACCCTCAGCAGTCGGGAGAGCCAGCAATAGCAGTCGCAGCCCCAGCAGGCAACCCACTGGCAGCAGACAACAAGTCACAGTGAGGCCCAGTCAGCACACCTGGAGATGAGTCCCCCATTGCTGGAGCAGCAGAGAGGAGACACTTCTTCGTAGGAAGAAGTGCTGGGGGCCGGGGCTACTCTGAGCCTGAAGATCCTTGGAGCAGGAGGCAAAAAGCCTTGGCAGCTCCAAGAGTTGCAGTGCACAGGGGTACTGTCATGCAAGGAGAGGTAAGGGCTCAATGTCTCCCAAGTTGGATAGTGGGTAGAGAGGACAAAGGGGACCACTCCAGACCACTACCTGTGATGCAGGATCCACGCAGTTCTGGAGAACAGATCCACGCAGCCGGACGTCGTTGCAGTTGGTGCCTGCAGATGCAGGGGAGTGACTCCTTCACTCCAAGGAGATTCCTTCTGGGTGCAGGCTGAAGTCTCAACGACCCCAGAGGAGGCACAGCCGGGGAAATGTTACAGTTGCTGGAAGAAGCTGGGGAAACAAAGTTACAAAGCGAGGTCGTCACAGAAGTTGCAGACTTGTAGGTTCTTGAAGAGTCTAGTTGCGGTTCCAGTGGCCAGACGTAAGAGTAAATGATGCAGAGGAGTCCTGGTGGAGCCTTGTGTGTCAAATCGGTGGGCTCCCCCGCAAGGGAGTCACTAAAAAGCCCTACAAGATGGTTTGGTCACCTGGCATGGTGACCACCTATCAGGAGGGGTCTATGATGTCACCTGCCTGAACTGGTCACTCAGATGCTCCCAGAGGCCTCTGAAAATCTTGGTTTCAAGATGGCAGCATCAAGTGGCCACCTGGGGGAGCTCTGGGCACCACCCCTGGGTTGGCGATGGACAGGGGAGTGGTCACTCCCCTTTCGTTTGTCCTGTTTCGCACCAGAGCAGGGCCCATCAAAACAAACCGGTGGTTTGGGGGGTGGTAACACTCCAAAGCAGTCATATCTTTTTCCAAAGGAGTGGGTGTTCCCTCCCTCTCCCACAGGAAATCCTTTGTTCTACCGTCCCCTGCTTAAGCTGGTCAAGCAGCAGGAGGGCAGAAACCTGTCTGAGGAGTGGCAGCAGAGCGGGCTGCCTGGAAAACCCTTGAAGACTGGTGGAAACAATACTGGGTAGTCCTCTAAGGAGCCCCCAGAGTGCATGGAATCGTGCAATCAATACTGGCAACAGCATTGGGGTATGATTCCGACATGCTGGATACCAAACATGCCCAGGTTTGGAGTTACCATTAAGTAGCTGGACACCAGTACACGGGTAAAATGGCTCCCCTACACTTACGAAGTCCAGTGCAATGGAGCTGGAGTTCGCAGGGGCACCTCTGCTCATGCAGGGGTGCCCTCACACACAGGGACCTGCATCTTGCCCTTTGGGCTGGAAGAGCCTACCATAGTGACCTGTGGTGAAAGGGTGCATGCAACTTTTCACGCATGCTGCAATGCCAGGCCTGCAGACACATTTTACATGGGCTCCCATGGGTAGCATAGTACATGCTGCAGCCCATGGGGTCCCCTTGTGTCCAATGCCCTGGGCACCTAAATACCATATACTAGGGACTTATGAGGGGACACCAGTATGCCAATTGTGGGGTGCACAAAGGTCTTAACCAAATTTACAGTCTACACATGACTTTAAAAACACATCAACACAAATTCTCTTCACGACTATCAATCAGGCTTCAGTTCACACCTGCATTATGGAACCACCACCATAAAAGGAGCTGATAACAACCAGAAGACTACAAAGATGACTGTTGCCACATGATACTTGTGGTCCTAAGACTATGTTTAGCTGCCATGCCAGAGGAGGGGCTTTCACTGGAGGGAAAGATCTCAAGAGACCTTGCAAGAATGGTTTTACAAGTCTTTGAGACCAAAGAGATGGTTTACCGGATATTCTCCTGTATCTAGAGATGGATGCTAAATGAACTGTGATGGACGCGTAGGCAAGACCTGAGCGTGCTAAATGAAGCAATTTAGGTAAGATTTCCTCCGGGGCGGATATAGGATGCGTATTGGTGGAGTTGCACCAAAGACAGAACTGCTTTCACATTAGCCGATAAGTGTTATTTGTGCTATCAGCTTGGGCTTTGGCAAGGATGTCCTTACAATCCTTGGAGATGTTCAATTGGCCAAATTCATTGAATTCAGGAGCCATGCCGATAAACAGAGACCTGGGGACCGGATGTCTCACTTGGCCCTGGTTGATAGTGAGGAGCTCAGGAATATGCTTCAACCTGATGGAAGGACATGCAGATAGCAGCAGAAGCTCCATGTACCAAGGTTGACGTGGCCACCGTGGAGCAATGAGAATTATCCGACATGGTTCCGACTTGATCTTGCAGATCAATCTTTGGAGGCGAGGAATGGGAGGAAAAGCGTAGGCGTAGACTCCTGACCATGCTATCGAAAAAGCATCCCTCCCCCCCCCCCGACGACCCTGGTTGGTGACGCCAGCTTGCGTAATACTGGCATTTGGCGTTCTGGAAGGTTGTGAACAGGTCTAGGTTTGGCTTTCCCCACTGGAAGAAAATGCTGTCTAGCATCTTCTGGTCCAGTTCCCATTCGTGAAGAGATGTGTTTAGTCAGGTATTCTGGATGCCTGGGTCGTGCTCCGCCCTTATGTGCACTAAATGGTGAATGCCCCAAGTTCAAATGGATTGTGCTTCCTGGGACAGTAGCTGCAAACGAGTTCCTCCTGGCTTGTTGATGTAAAGCATGGTTGTTCTATTTTCCGTTTGGACAAGCACCGCTGATCCACGAATTCTTGAAAGGAAGGCTTGCAATGCTAAGAATATTGCCTTGAGTTCTAGGAGGTTGATATCAAGAGAACGGTGAGAAGGGGGCCAGCTGCCGCTTACTTCAAAGTCCTGGAGGCATGCGCCCCATACGACCATTGATGCATTGGTCGTTATGGTTAGAGGAGGAATCTGAGCTAAAAATTGCATTCCTTTGGAAACATTTGCCAGTATTGTCCACCAGTGGGGTGAAGCTATCATTCTTGTAGTTATCTGCAGTTTATCCTCGAAGGACCCCGGACTTTGTTTCCATCGGTTGTCTAAGTCTTCTTGGAGTGGACGCATATGAAGGCGACAACGTGGAACAAGGTCTATACAAGATGACATTCCCAGCAATGATTTGTAGCATCGGACAGAAAGAAACTTTCTTTGTTGTATTCTTTTTGCTAGCGTGATCAGCTTGTCTTTCCAAAGTAGGGTAGGTCTTCGTTTGTTGTGTCCCCAGTATAGCGCTCAGAAACAATATCCTTGTGGATGGGAGGAGCTGCGACTTGTCTTGGTTGAGAGTGAGGCCTAAGTCCTTGAAGAGACGCAAGGTCGCTTTGACGGACCTGTGTGCAGAGAGAATGTCTGGTGCCTTTATCAACCAGTCGTCGTGGTAGGGAAAAATTTGGTGGCGGTTGCTTCTTAGGTAAGCTGTGAGGGGGGGCTAAACATTTGGTGAAGATCCTGGGTGCGGATTTCAGTCCAAAGGGAAGCACCTTGAACTGGAAATGCCTGCTTGCTACCCTGAACCGTAGAAACTGTCTGTGATTTGTGTAGATCGGTATATGGAAGTAGGCGTCTTGAAGGCCCAGGGACACCATATAATCTGTTCTGTTGAGGAGTTGTAAGACGTCCTTCAATGTTGCCATGCAGAAAGATTGTTTCTTTAGGTACTTAAGTCCAGGATTGGCCTCCACAGACAAGACTTTTTTCGAATTAGGAAAAAACGGGGAGTAGAAGCCTATACCACTTTGTGAATAAGGCACTTCTTTGATTGCTCCCTTGCTCATCATGATCTCTGCTTCCAAGATGAGCAGAGGTAGGTTCTTCTGATGTATTTGGGAAGGCGGTGTGACCGGAGGCATCTGTGTGAATTCCAGGAGGTGGCCAAATCAAATTATATCCAATACCCATTTGTCCTTTGTAATTTGATGCCAACGATGTAAGTAGTGTCTGAACGGAGAAGAACGAGGAGTAGCTGGAATCTGAAGCCAGTCATTCTCTATGAAAAGCTTCCTTGGATTGTCTTCCTGGCTTTCCTCTGTGAGGAGGCCTATTGTAAGCCGCCGTAGAAGGCTTTCTTTGCTGATACTGGGGCCTAGAGGTGTTAATGGTGGTGCAGTACGATGGATACCTATACTGCTGGTAACCGCCACGAAAGGAAGGTTGTCCCCCTGCCTCTAGCTCCACGGAAGGGCATCGTATTGTACTGCACAGCACCAAGCGATCTGGCGGTATCAGTGCAGGATTTAATCGTCTGGAGGGAATCATCTACATACTTTCCGAAAGGTGCTTCTCCATCTTTGTGGTAGATCTAAAATTTTTGTTTGGACCTCCGGGCAGAAATTAGTTGCCTTTAGCCACCCTTGACGCCTCAAAACTGCTGAGCCTGCTAGAAGTCTAAAGTCCATGGCAGCAATACCTAGCGCACAATCGACTCTTTCTGCAGAGGATCGCTGTCCTTCCATCAAAACTTTTTTTGGCCTCCACCCTGGTAATGTCCGGGAGAACGTCGAAATGCTGACTTGCGTCAGACCAGAGTTGTCTATCATACCTGCCAAGGAGCGCTAGGGAATTTGCAGCTCGCACAACAATGGCAGATATTGAGGAGAATCACTTGCCGATATTATCCAGGTGTTTACTTTCCTTATCTAGCGGTGTGGTTACAGACATGGAAAGGTTCCTGGAGCGCCGCTGCGCTGCTTGTGATATTACGGAATCTGATTTTGGATGACCTGAAAGGCATGCAGGAGCATCAACTGTAGATTTATATTTATCCAATTTAGGTAGCACCTCCGGTACTGTTGCATTATCTTTAAACATTGCTGCCAAACATGATCTATAACTGGAATGGCTCTCACTGTTTTCCTGTGGGGTTCCCTAAAAATCATACAGGAAACAGTCTTGCTGAGCTGCAGGCATTTGAAGCTCAAACAGTGTGGCCGCCGTTCCAAAAGGTTGTGGAAAGTACCTATTTCTTCCAGAGGAGATTCCACCACTGGTGGTACAGGAGATTCAGATGCTGCAAGTATATATTCATCCCACTCCTCTTGTAGTGAACGAACCTCACTATCCTAAGCCCTGTCATCTGAAGAAGTTTGTGGATGAACCTGAGGGGAGCCCTGTAGTTGAGGGCTAAGCAGCACCTGTGGTTGATGAGGTTGCGGAGGTGGAGGCGGAATGATGGGAATCACCGGTTGTGGAACATTTTTAGCCATTGGTGGAAAACGCGGTCTATAGTCTGCCAACATTGCTTGGAGATCCAACACCAGACCGGAAGGCAATGACGCCAGGTCCTGTTGCTGTTTATGAGGCGGCTGTTCGTAATAGGGGTCATTATAAGAATCGTCATCCGAGTATTCTTTACATTTAATCCTTAACTGGGAGGGGCTCCTAGCTGCTCCGAACATCCCATCTTCCTCTGAATCAGCCTCATCCAAAAGGTGTGATGGCAATAACCTGGCACCTTACTTGGGGATGTAATGGATGGGGTCAAATGAAGCCTTGATCTCTTTTTAAAAGATATATGATCTGCAGATGAGTAAAGAGGTAACGTCGACGGTCTCTGTATTGTGTGGTCGTCGACGAGAGCTGGATTGTTGTCGTCGGAGGTGTTGACAGAACAATCGCCTACGGAGGCTTTCTTGCTGGCAACCCTCGATAGAGGTGTCGACAATGGTGGTACCCGAGATAAAATAGTCGACGGGAGGATCGACGACGAAGAATGAAGTCGCTTTGACGATATGGGACGTACCGCAGCCGAAGATGATAGCATCGTCGAGGAGGATTCAGTTGAGGCTGCGGTCGACATAGAAATAATAAGTACTGTCGAAAGTACTTTTGATACCAGAGCCGTCAGCAAGGATACCGTCAACAATGGTGCAGTGGACGGTGCAGATCCTGTTTTTTTTTTTAAATGCATGTTTGATGGGCAGAAGCGGCGTTAAGGGCTCAGAAAAGGTTTTGTTTAGATTTTAAGAGGGAACCTGATCCTCCCGGTTTGCCAGCCTGCACACAGTGTTTCGTAGAAGGGCTACGATTTTTTTTACAGAGCCCTCAGATGACTTTTTAGCAACCTTTTTTTGGAGGCCCTTTGGACGTCGACGGTTCCCTATGTCGTTTTTCAGGAGTTTTAGTGACAGACAGAGGATGAGGCACTGTCCTCTTCAGAGCCATGATTGTCCGGGGTCTTCAACCTTTGTAGCCAGAGCATGACCGGACCTTCTCTGTCCTTTGACGTCTTAGTAGAAATCTTTATACAAACCTTGCAGTCTCTAGTTTTGTGGTTAGGATAGAGACAGTATATACAAATCCTCATGGGGGTCATCTAAATGTAATCTCTTTTTCATACATGTATTACAGGATCTGAAAAGCCCCTTCTTTGGGGTCTCTGACATGGTTGTCAGTTTGAACATTAGGTGAAGAAAAATTTTGAAGAAATTAATCCAACATCCTCTGAATAAGTCTCCGAGAGAAAAAACTGAGCAGAGCTCAGGGAAGACTCCTAAGCACGACGTGTGGTGGAAAATCTGAGGGAAGGCAGCTCCTCACCGGAGAGTTCTAGAGGGTGGTGTGTTGTGATTGGTTGACTGGGTTTGGTCCTTTTTATGCATAAGGGCTGCCATATGCTACTAAGCCAAGGGCCTAATACATAACCTGTATATACATTTGTCTATATATAGAGATAGATAGATAGATAGACATATGGAAAATGTCACTTACCCAGTGTACATCTGTTCGTGGCATGAGACGCTGCAGATTCACATGCTGTGCACATCCCGCCATCTAGTGTTGGGCTTGGAGTGTTACAAGTTGTTTTTCTTCGAAGAAGTCTTTTCGAGTGACGAGACCGAGGGATTCCTCCCCTTTCGGCTCCATTGCGCATGGGCGTCGACTCCATCTTAGATTGTTTTCCCCGCAGAGGGTGAGGTAGGAGTTGTGTATATAGTAATAGTGCCCATGCAATGGAGTAAGTATGTATGTACATAATGTGACTAAAAGTGATATATTTACAGATTTACAAATGTACAAGTTTAATTTTTTGTCAACTTCGAACGGCTACAGACTCCCGGGGAGGTGGGTGGGCGCATGTGAATCTGCAGTGTCTCATGCCACGAACAGATGTACACTGGGTAAGTGACATTTTCCGTTCAATGGCATGTGTAGCTGCAGATACACTTGCTGTGCATAAACTAGTAAGCAGTTGCCTCTCCAAAAGCGGTGGTTTAGCCTGTAGGGGTTGAAGTTGTTTGAAATAATGTTCTTAATACTGCTTTTTCTACTGTCGCTTGTGTTGTTAACACATCCACGCAGTAATGCTTGGTAAATGTATGAGGCATAGACCATGTGGCTGCCTTATTTCAGTCATTGGAATGTTTCCTAGAAAAGCCATTGTGGCACCTTTCTTTCTAGTGGAGTGTGCCCTTGGTGTAATAGGCAGCTCTCTTTTTGCTTTTATATAACAGGTTTGAATACATTTAACTATCCATCTGGCAATGCCTTGTTTGGATATTGGATTCCCTGTATGAGGTTTTTGGAAAGCAACAAACAATTGTTTTGTTTTGCGAATTTGTTTAGTTCTATCAATGTAGTACATTAGTGCCCTTTTGATGTCTAATGTATGTAATGCTCTCTCAGCTACAGAATCTGGTCCTGGAAAGAACACTGGGAGTTCTACTGTTTGATTTAAGTGAAATGGTGAAATGACTTTAGGTAAGAATTTTGGATTTGTACGTAGAACCACTTTATGTTTGTGTATTTGTACAAAGGGTTCTTGTATGGTAAATGCTGGTATTTCACTTACTCTTCTGAGAGATGTGATAGCTATTAGAAAGGCTACTTTCCATGTATCTCACATTAGTGCATGGGTTCAAATGGTGGACCCATCAGTCGTGTTAATACGATGTTAAGGTTCCACAAAGGAACTGGTAGTGTTCTTGGTGGAATAATCCTTTTCAGACCTCCCATAAATGCTTTTATGACTGGGATTCTGAATAATGAAGTTGAGTGCGTAATTTGCAGATAAGCTGAAATTGAAGTCAGATGTATTTTAATGGATGAAAAAGCTAATTTGGACTTTTGTAAGTGTAGTAGGTAGCTTACGATGTTTTTTGCAGATGCGTGTAATGGTTGAAATTGATTATTATGGCAGTAATAAAAACATCTTTTCCACTTATTTGCGTAGCAAGGTCTTGTGGTTGGTTTTCTAGCTTGTTTTATGACCTCCATACATTCTTGTGTAAGGTCTAGGTGTCCGAATTCTAAGATTTCAGGAGCCAAATTGCTAGATTGAGCGATGCTTGATTCAGGTGTCTGATCTGTTGTTTGTGTTGAGTTAACAGATCTGGTCTGTTTGGCAGTTTGATATGAGGCACTACTGACAGGTCTAGTAGTGTTGTGTACCAAGGTTGTCGTGCCCAAGTTGGTGCTATTAGTATGAGTCTGAGTTTGTTTTGATGCAATTTGTTTACTAGATACGGAAGGAGTGGGAGAGGGGGAAAAGCGTAAGCAAATATCCCTGACCAACTCATCCATAACGCATTGCATTGAGAGTGAGCTTTTGGGTACCTGGATGCGAAGTTTTGGCATTTTGCGTTGTCTTTTGTTGCAAATAGTTCTATTTGCGGAGTTCCCCATCTTTGGAAGTAAGTTTTTAGTATTTGGGGATGAATTTCCCATTCCTGGATCTGTTGGTGATCCCGAGAGAGATTGTCGGCTAACTGATTTTGAATCTCTGGTATGAACTGCGCTATTAGGCGAATGTGGTTGTGAATCACCCAATGCCATATGTTTTAAGCTAAGAGACACAATTGTGTCGAGTGTGTCCCTCCTTGTTTGTTCAGATAATACATTGTTGTCATGTTGTCTGTTTTGACAAGAATGTGTTTGTGGGTTATTAGTGGTTGAAATGCTTTCAACGCTAGAAATACGGCTAGTAGTTCTAAGTGGTTTATATGAAGCTGTCTCTGCTGAGTGTCCCATTGTCCTTGGATGCTGTGTTGGTTGAGGTGTGCTCCCCACCCTACCATGGAAGCATCCGTTGTGATCACGTATTGAGGCACTGGGTCTTGGAAAGGCCGCCCTTTGTTTAAATTTATTGTATTCCACCATTGAAGCGAGGTGTATGTTTGGCGGTCTATCAACACTAGATCTTGAAGTTGACCCTGTGCTTGTGACCATTGTGACGCTAGGCACTGTTGTAAGGGCCGCATGTGTAATCTTGTGTTTGGGACAATGGCTATGCATGAGGACATCATGCCTAGTAGCTTCATTACTAATTTTACCTGGAACCTTTGGTTTGGTTGCATGGCCTGTATTACGTTTTGGAATGCTTGTACCCTTTGTGGACTTGGAGTGGCAATCCCTTTTTTTTGTGTTGATTGTTGCTCCTAAGTACTGTTGTATTTGACACGGCTGTAGGTGTGATTTGTTGTAGTTGAGTGAGAACCCTAGCTTGTGAAGGGTTTCTATAACGTATTTTGGGGGTCATTCTGACCTCGGCGGTAAAAGCCGCTTACCGCCGGTCAGAAGGCCGCCACAATACCGCCACTGCCGCGGTCAGCCGCCACGGACATTCTGACCCACAACTGCAAAACCTCCGAAAATCCACCCTCCACTGCAGTCCGCCACATCAGCGGCCAGCGGTAAACTGGAGAAGACCAAACCTCCACCGCCACGCCAACAGAAATACGCCCATCCTATTATGACCCGCAAATCGACGCGGCGGTCATTCAACCGCGGTATTCCATTGGCGGTAGACCCCGCCGCGGTCAAAATACACACACCTTTACAAACCCCTACCACATTGGACAATTTGAAAGGCACACACCTGAAACCCATACACACACCACTCCCACACATCCAATACCATATAAAACACACACCCACATCACCCACAAACCCCTACCAACAAAAACCAGAGACGAAGGAGAGAGAGAGACACATCAGAGAATAGATAGCCAGACACACAGAGGCACACCGCAACATCACACACACCACATAGAAGCACAAAGCACCACACACCAACACACACATCATCACATACACCACCCCACACCTCATACACTCCACCCCATGGCACCACAAAGGCACCCACGCTTTTCGGACCAAGAACTCCGGGTCATGGTGGAGGAGATCATAAGAGTGGAACCCCAGCTCTTCGGCTCACAGGTCCAGCACACCACCATAGCGAGGAAGGCGGAGCTCTGGCAGCGGATCGTGGACAGGGTCAACGCGGTGGGACAGCATCCCAGAAATAGAGAGGACATCCGCAAACGATGGAACGACCTACGGGGGAAGGTGCGCTCGATGGTCTCGCGACACAACATCGCAGTGCAGAAGACTGGCGGGGGACCCCCACCCACTCCACCCGAATTCACAACATGGGAGCAAGAGGTACTCAACATCCTGCATCCTGATGGCCTCGCTGGAGTACACGGAGGAATGGACTCTGGTAAGTACAAGGCCAACCACTTCACCCCACCCCCAGCATGCTAACCCCCACCCTCACCCCCAACCCCCCAGCACACATCCTCCCTGAGAATGTCTCCCCAGCACAACCCACCCAACACCAACCCCTGCATGCCACCCCCAAACTATGGACACCCATCACCTAAGCATGACCACTGCACATACCCATCACCCCCCCCCCCCCCCACAAAACACCCTCACAACACCTCCCCCAAGGGAATGCCAGCACTGGGGGACAAGGGCACCTATAAAACGCAAGCTAATGCACACACAGAAACAATAACCATACCCTCTTACCCCATGCAGGACCTGAACGACAACACACCGGTCAGGAGGGACCAGAAATGTCCATCCCACCCCCGGAACAGGCCACTAGTGATGACAGCAGCTCTGTCGACCTGGAACCTGACGACCAGCCCGGACCATCGGGGACCTCTGGGCAGTCGGTTCCCCTCACCCAGACACAGGCCACTGCAGACCCAACCCCCTCTGGGAACAACCGCACAGCTCCCACCCAGCGGGCCCATGCCTCTGTCTCTAGGACAGGTCAAGCAGCGGTGTGTCTACCACTACAGGGCCCTCAGGGTAACCCACCAACCCAACAACAACAGGGACCTGGGGGCAGTGGGAGTGGGCACACCGTCCAGGGGACAGAGGCCCAGGGAAACAGGGCAACTCGGAGGGCTGCTGTGCGACAGGGGGGGGAGGAGAGGCCCAGGGAACCCACTCTCCAAGAGGCCCTCACCACCATCATGGCTGCCTACCACCACTCACAAGAGACGATGGCGACGGTACTGGCCAGGTTCCAGGAGATCCAGGCACAGCAGGAGCAACGCTACATGGGGTTCAGCGACCAACTCAGCAACATCTCAACCGCTATGGGGAGCATAGTCCAGGCCCTGAACCGCATAGAGGACACGTTTCGGGACCATGTGGCATCACACAGGGCCCCTGTCACTAGCCAGGAACAGGAACAGCCTACCACCTCCGCCGGCGCTAGTGGACAGGAGGCCCCACCACAACGACAGCCCACCAGAACCCCACCTCCTGCTGAAGAACAACCGCCCCGCAAAAGGAGCCTGAGATCCAAAAAACCAACAGAGTAGGATGTCAAGTCCCCCGCCAGCATCACATACCCCCTGAAGTCCTCCCACTGTCCCACATTGCCACCCTGTCAAACCTTGAACTGCCCCTGCTCCATCCTGCCACAGGCGTATGGACAATGCACCTGTGAGACTGAGAACTGGACTCCGCCATGGACATTACTCCACCCCCACCCATCACGGTTTCACTATCATGTACCAATATCTATGCACTAATAATAAATCACACATTGCACTGAAATCAATCAGGACTCAGGCTGTCTTATTTACAAATGTATGATACATTACATATCAATTACGTATTGTGAACATTGTGAATTACACATACCGAGGTAACTTAGCATTAGTCCATGGGCCAACCAAGCCGAGGTCACGCAGTGGCTCATACAGCACAGAAAAGGGAAGGGAAATTCAAACATCATGTCCATAGGTCTGGGGGGAAACCGACAAAGTTGAGATGCAGGAGGCTTTCAGGAAATGTAAAATGGCATGGGTGATCATTAACTGTGTGCTACTGGAAATACTGTGCTATTACTCTGTCCCTGTTGGCTGTGTCGTCCTCTGAGTCTTCCTCCTCTTCACTCTCCGCAGGCTCCACAGCTACTTCAACACCACCATCTGCACCATCCTCCTGCAGGAAAGGGACCTGACGTCGCAATGCCAGATTGTGAAGCATACAGCAGGCCACGATGATGTGGCACACCTTCTTTGGTGAGTACATCAGGGATCCCCCAGTCATATGCAGGCACCTAAACCTGGCCTTCAGGAGGCCAAAGGTCCTTTCGATGATCCTCCTAGTTCGCCCATGGGCCTCATTGTACCGTTCCTCTGCCCTGGTCCGGGGATTCCTTACTGGGGTCAGTAGCCAAGGCAGGTTGGGGTAACCAGAGTCACCTATTAGCCACACACGTTGTCTCTGTAGCTGCTCCATCACATAGGGGATGCTGCTATTTCGCATCACATACGCGTCATGCACTGACCCTGGGAACTTGGCATTTACATGGGAGATGTACTGGTCAGCCAAACAGACCACCTGGACATTCATCGAATGATAACTTTTTCTGTTTCGGTACACCTGCTCATCGTCTTTTGGGGGTACCAAAGCCACATGGGTCCCATCAATGGCACCAGTGATGTTGGGGATATGTCCAAGGGCATAGAAATCACCCTTCACTGTAGGCAAGTCACCCTCCTCTGGGAAAATGATGTAGCTCCGCATGAGTTTCATCAGGGCAGACAACACTCTACTCAAAATCTTTGAAAACATAGGCTGAGACATTCCAGATGACATGGCCACTGTGGTCTGGAATGACCCACTTGCCAAAAAATGGAGGACTGACAAAACCTGCACCAGAGGGGGAATCCCTGTGGGTTGGCGGATGGGGGACATCAGGGCTGGCTCCAGCTGGGCACACAGTTCATGGATAGTGGCACGGTCAAGTCTGTATCGAAGTATTATATGGCGTTCTTCCATTGTCGACAGGTCCACCAGCGGTCGGTACACGCGAGGATTCCTCCTTCTCATCCCAAGTCCCAGCGGACGGTGCCTAGGAAGGACAACATGGAGCACAGAGTCAGCCAAACCACAGGTACGTACAGACAGCTTGCACAGTTAAAGAATGGCAATGGGTTGAAAGGCGTGTATGTGTGGCAATGCAAGGCCTAGGCCTGTGTGTCGCAGTCAAAATTAAGCCATGTAGGCCCTTGAAATGGCGGCTGCCTGACCTGTGAAGTGGGACAATGGGATGTGAGGTCAATGCGCTGGCGGGGCACACCGTGGCGGTAGGCGGTCGAAGACCGCGGCGCAAAGCCGCATTGGTTAACATTGAAGCCTATGGGTTTCAGGAGCCAATGACGAAGTGCGCCGGCGGTCGCGGTACGCACCGCCGCGGTACGCACCACCGCGGGCGTGACCGCCATTTTCTATCTGCTTAATCACTCGAGACCTGATCATCCACAGGAGAGGACCTATACTGCAAGTGCTGCTGTGACCTCGGTCTGGAAGATACAATGGCTGCTGCGACTGGGGAAAGGGCCCCTGCCTTCACGTCTGAAGAGTTGGAGAAGCTCGTGGATGGGGTCCTCCCCCAGTATGCGCTACTCTACGGTCCTCCAGACCAACAAGTGAGTACACCGGGTGCACATGGAATGGGCTATGCCTGTGTGGATTGGGGTGGATGTAAGTTGGTGGGGTGGGGGGCGAATGAGGAGTGCAACACCCGAGAGATGAGAGCATGTGCCATATGGCAAAGTTGGTGGGGGGGGCCAATCACATCTAACATGCAGGTCATGGATGATTTCCTCCTTTCCACCCTGTACATGTCAAATAGGTCAGCGCCCATCAGAAGATCGAGATTTGGCGTGCCATCGCCAAGGAAGTCCGGAACTTGGGGGTCCACAACAGACGGGGCACCCACTGCCGCAAGAGGTGGGAGGACATCCGCCGCGGAACAAGGAAGACCGCAGAAACACTGCTGGGGATGGCCTCCCAACCTAGGAGGGGTGCCAGTCGCACCATGACCCCCCTGATGTCCCGGATCCTGGCGGTGGCCTACCCTGAATTGGATGGGCGCTTTAAGACATCACAGCAGACACAAGGGGGTGAGTATCAGCACATTCTCCTATCTTTCTGCGCAGTGGAGGCGTCTGGGTGGGGGAGGAGGGCTGTGGGTGACATTAGGCCAGGGCGCTTTCTGTAGTGTAGTCCTCTCCCTTAGGCATGGCCCTATGCCCCCGGCCCCCACCTCGGTAGGGTGACAAGTACAGCCATTGAAGGTCCAGCATCTCCCATGTGCGCGTTTGACGTCTCTTGGCCTGTTGTCCTAGTCAGTAGTACTGAGTAGTGTACCCCGAATGCGCGGCTTAGTGCATTAGGCTCCTGTGTCTGTCCTCTCCGCCAACGGTGTTGACATTCCATGCACTCAACCTGGTCTTCTTTTTTCTCCCCCCACCCTTTCTCTTCATCTTCTTGTGCATGTGTGCATTAGCCTCATCAGGCGGAGGAGATTTGGCATCGGAGCACGAGGGAGCTGCAGGACACAAGGCCCCGGTGGGCCCAGGAACAGACACCGAGGGCACCAGTGATCCGGAGGGCGAGGGGAGCACAACGACGGGGACCGCTGGTGAGAGCAGCGAAAGCGACATCCTCGGATGGGAGCTCCCTAGCGGTGGCGGCAACATCCGTGCCCCCCGCCTCTACAGGTACAGCCGCCACCCAGCGCACCAGCCCCGCCCTCCCAGCAGCCCCTCAGTCTTCGCTCCGTGCCGGTTCGCCCAGGAAGGCGCGCGTCTCCTTCGTCCCAGGCACCTCAGCCCCTGCCCCTGTTGCCCCTGCTGCCCTCAGTGCGGAGCTCATTGACCTGGTAAGGACGCTCATTGTTGGGCAGACGACCCTTTTGAATGCCATCCAGGGTGTGCAAAGGGAGGTGCAACAGAGCAATGCGTACCTGGAGGGCATTCATTCGGGTCAGGCTGCCCATCAACGAGCGTTCACTGCTCTGGCCTCAGCACTGACGGCAGCCATTGTCCCTGTTTCCAGCCTCCCTCTTCTTACTGCCTCCAGCCTTTCTCTGTCTCCTGTTCCTCAGCCTATCCCATCCACACCATCAGACCAGCCTGCACACACCTCAACACCCAAGAGCAGCTCATCCAAACACAAGCACCACAGATCCCACAAACACTCACCCAAGCAACACCCAGATGCAGACATGCCAACAGCCACTGCCACCCCTGTGTCCCCCTCCTCCTCGTCTCCCTCCTCCCTCCCTGTGACATCTACACTCACACCTGCATGCACCCCAACATCAGCCAGTGCTTCCATCACCAGCTCACCCTCCAGTACAGTCCACACTCGTGCAGTCACCACCCCCACTGCCATTTACACGTCCCCTGTGTCCTCTCCCACTGTGTCAGTCACCCCCTCTTCCAAGACACACAAACGCAGGCAGCCACCCACCCAACAGCCATCCACCTCACGACAGCCTACAGCACCAGCACCTTCACCCAATGACAGCACACCTGACTCTCCTACAACCACCTCCTCTACCTCCACTTCCATCTCCACTTCTCCTACCCTTTACCTTGGCCCTAAAAAACTTTTCCTGGCTAACCTTGATCTCTTTCCCCCCGATGAGCTCCCCCATCCATCTTCAAAGAGTCCCAAGAGCACCGCAGCCACCACCAGCCCAGCTTCGGGTGTCACTGTTGTGCATGGGTTCTGGAGCCCACCCTTTGCCAGCAGTGACACATCGATCAGCAGCAAGGACACGTCCAGCCCCCCCCCCCCCCCGGCAAGAGGACCCGCAAAAACAAGGGCCGCCGTGCGAGGACCGACAGGGCTGCCCCCAAGGAGCAATGTGCGGCCACTTCACCACCCACACCATCTAGGGGAGGCAAGGGCCCGAGAGCCCCATCAAAGGAGCGGAAGGGCAGCAGGAGCGCGGAGAAGGTGGACCCCACATGCCACATCCCAGCTGGGAAGGAGGACACTAAGGAGGCCAGGAGTCCGTCCCCGAAGGGTCCAGAAACGTCACGGTCCGAGGGCGACTGAGCCGGGAGTACAGGCCAGGTCTGGCTCCCTTGACCTGCTGGATGAGCACTGCTGAACAGGGCCCGCGGGGCAGAAGCGCACCGCTGAACAGGGCCCCGCCGTGGAGAAGAGCACCGCTGAACAGGGCCCCGCCGTGGAGAAGAGCACCGCTGAACAGGGCCCCGCCGTGGAGAAGAGCACCGCTGAACAGGGCCCCGCCGTGCAGAAGAGCACCGCTGAACAGGGCCCCGCCGTGCAGAAGAGCACCGCTGAACAGGGCCCCGCCGTGCAGAAGAGCACCGCTGAACAGGGCCCCGCCGTGCAGAAGAGCACCGCTGAACAGGGCCCCGCCGTGCAGAAGAGCACCGCTGAACAGGGCCCCGCCGTGCAGAAGAGCACCGCTGAACAGGGCCCCGCCGTGCAGAAGAGCACCGCTGAACAGGGCCCCGCCGTGCAGAAGAGCACCGCTGAACAGGGCCCCGCCGTGCAGAAGAGCACCGCTGAACAGGGCCCCGCCGTGCAGAAGAGCACCGCTGAACAGGGCCCCGCCGTGCAGAAGAGCACCGCTGAACAGGGCCCCGCCGTGCAGAAGAGCACCGCTGAACAGGGCCCCGCGGTGGAGAAGAGCACCGCTGAACAGGGCCCGCAGTGGAGAAGAGCACCGCTGAACAGGGCCCGCGGTGGAGAAGAGCACCGCTGAACAGGGCCCCGCCGTCTCAAGCACCGCTCCGCTGGGCACCGCTGTCTCGCCACCGCTCCGCTGGGCCCTTCATCTCAAGCACCGCTCCGCTGGGCCCTTCATCTCAAGCACCGCTCCGCTGGGCCCTTCATCTCAAGCACCGCTCCGCTGGGCCCTTCATCTCAAGCACCGCTCCGCTGGGCCCTTCATCTCAAGCACCGCTCCGCTGGGCCCTTCATCTCAAGCACCGCTCCGCTGGGCCCTTCATCTCAAGCACCGCTCCGCTGGGCCCTTCATCTCAAGCACCGCTCCGCTGGGCCCTTCATCTCAAGCACCGCTCCGCTGGGCACCGCCGTCTCAGGCACCGCTCCGCTGGGCACCGCCGTCTCAGGCACCGCTCCGCTGGGCCCTTCATCTCAAGCACCGCTCCGCTGGGCCCTTCATCTCAAGCACCGCTCCGCTGGGCCCTTCATCTCAAGCACCGCTCCGCTGGGCCCTTCATCTCAAGCACCGCTCCGCTGGGCCCTTCATCTCAAGCACCGCTCCGCTGGGCCCTTCATCTCAAGCACCGCTCCGCTGGGCCCTTCATCTCAAGCACCGCTCCGCTGGGCCCTTCATCTCAAGCACCGCTCCGCTGGGCCCTTCATCTCAAGCACCGCTCCGCTCGGCACCGCCGTCTCAAGCACCGCTCCGCTCGGCACCGCCGGCTCAAGCACCGCTCCGCTCGGCACCGCCGGCTCAAGCACCGCTCCGCTCGGCACCGCCGTCTCAAGCACCGCTCCGCTCGGCACCGCCGTCTCAGGCACTGTTTATGGTTCACTGTGCCCACCATGCCTCCTCCTTGACCAGTGGAGACTGTCATCCACCTGATGGACTGTGGCTTTGCACTCCCCAGGATGGTACAGTGGGCAGCCCACCCACTGTAGAGACATTGAGAGACTGTGGCTTTGCACTCCCCAGGATGGTACAGTGGGCAGCCCACCCACTGTAGAGACATTGAGAGACTGTGGCTTTGCACTCCCCAGGATGGTACAGTGGGCATGGTGGCTCCTCGTGGATCTGGCGTCGTGGACTCATGTGGCTGTGGTGCCCCCCCCTTCCCTTCCCCCTGAGGTGCCTGTAGTTTTTACATCTGATGCCCCTGCAGTGTTCTCTCCAAAGGACTCAGGTCTCCTGTGTGGGCTTTGCCCTTGTTTCTCAAAACTTTGGCCCACGGACATGATGAATTCGTAGGATGTGCAGGACTTGTTACTTCAGTTATACACTGATGTGTATGTCATTAGTTTTGTTGTGAATATCTTTCATGGTTGTACGATAATTTTCAGGAGCTTTTTGGTACATAAATATTTATTCCAAATTTGATTATGTCCTAGCATTTTTCAGGGGCGTTTGGGTGCTGTTACTGTGACTTGTTGCTCTGCATTGGTGTGTACATAGTTTGGGGGGGGGGGGGGGGGCTCGCATATGTGTGTGCCCGTAACCTTTCGTCCTCCCCCCTCCCGTGTGTCGTAGGTGCAGTACTCACTGTTGTCGTCTGCGCCGGACTTCGTACTCGTGGTAGATGAGAAGGTAGACGAGAGCAGGTAGGATGTTTAATTCGGGTTCCATGCTGTCCTCCTTCCTCCTGGAGTGCGTAGTGGTGAGCGTTTTCCCGTCCGTAGTCTGTTTCCGCCGTGTTTTTATCGGCGGTGCTCCCGCCCCGGAAAAGGTGGCGGATTGGTGAGTTGTGATAGTGTGGGCGGTACATTGGCTGCCGCCTGGCTGTTGGCGGTGACCGCCGCGCTGTTTGTTTGTACCGCCGTGGCGGTCAGAGTGTTAAAGTGTCTGTCTGTGTTGGCGGTTCCCGCCAGGGTCAGAATCCCATATTTTTTACCGCCAGCCTGTTGGCGGGTTGGCCGCCGCTTTAACACCGACCGCCAGGGTTAGAATCACCCCCTTTGTGTGTTGTGAACACCGTTCTTGGGTATTGGTTTTGATTAACCAATCATCTAGATACGGGAACACATGTATTTGCTGTCTTCTGATATGGGCTGCCACTACGGCAAGGCATTTTGTAAAAACTATTGGTGCTGTTATTCCGAATGGCAACACTTTGAACTGGTAATGTACGCCTTGGATTACAAACCTTAAGTATTTTCTGTGGGAAGGATGTATGGCTATACGGAAATACGCATCCTTGAGGTCTAATGTGGTCATGTAGTCTTGTGGTTTGAGCAATGGGATCACGTCTTGCAGTGTCACCATGTGAAAGGGATCTGATTTGATGCAAATGTTTAAGGTTCTGAGATCTAAAATGGGTCTTAGAGTTTTGTCTTTTTTGGGTATGAGAAACTACAGGGAGTAAACACCCGTTCCTTTCTGATGAATTGGTACTAGTTCGATTGCATCTTTTTGCAACGCTTGGACCTCCAGTTGTAATAGATCCATGTGTTGTTTGGACATGTGTGTTTTCGGTGGGACATTTGGAGGGAATTGTAGGAATTCTATGCAATAACCATGTCGGATATTGGCTAGGACCCACGTGTCTTGTTATTTCCTGTAGGAGGCTGGACTGGCTTGTAGTGAGTACCAAGGGGTACTTACACCTTACACCAGGCCCAGGTATCCCTTATTAGTGTATAGGGTGTCTAGCAGCTTAGGCTGATAGATAATGGTAGCTTAGCAGAGCAGCTTAGGCTGAACTAGGAGACAAGTGAAGCTCCTACAATACCACTAGTGTCACTTGCACAATATCATAAGAAAACACAATACACAGATATACTAAAAATAAAGGTACTTTATTTTTATGACAATATGCCAAAGTATCTCAGTGAGTACCCTCAGTATGAGGATAGCAAATATACACAAGATATATGTACACAATACCAAAAATATGCAGTATAGTCTTAGAAAACAGTGCAAACAATGTATAGTTACAATAGGATGCAATGGGAACACATAGGGATAGGGGCAACACAAACCACATACTCCAAAAGTGGAATGCGAACCACAAATGGACCCCAAACCTATGTGACCTTGTAGAGGGTCGCTGGGACTGTAAGAAAACAGTGAGGGTTAGAAAAATAGCCCACCCAAAGACCCTGAAAAGTGAGTGCAAAGTGCACTAAAGTTCCCCAAAGGACATAGAAGTTGTGATAGGGGAATTCTGCAGGAAAGACACAAACCAGCAATGCAACAACGATGGATTTCCAAACGAGGGTACCTGTGGAACAAGGGGACCAAGTCCAAAAGTCACAAGCAAGTCGGAGATGGGCAGATGCCCAGGAAATGCAAGCTGTGGGTGCAAAGAAGCTGCTACTAGGCAGTAGAAGCTGAGGATTCTGCAGGAACGACAAGGGCTAGAAACTTCCCCTTTGGAGGATGGATGTCCCACGTCGTGAAGAGTCTTCCCGCCGAAAGATTGCCAACAAGCCTTGCTAGCTGCAAATCGTGCGGTTAGGGTTTTTGGATGCTGCTGTGGCCCAGGAGGGACCAGGATGTCGCCAATTGCGTCTGGGGACAGAGGGGGCGTCGAGCATGACAAGGAGCCCTCTCAGAAGCAGGCAGCACCCGCAGAAGTGCCGGAACAGGCACTACGAAGAGGAGTGAAACGGTGCTCACCCGAAGTTGCACAAAGGAGTCCCATGCCGCCGGAGGACAACTTAGAAAGTCGTGCAATGCAGGTTAGAGTGCCGTGGACCCAGGCTTGGCTGTGCACAAAGGATTTCCGCCGGAAGTGCACAGGGGCCGGAGTAGCTGCAAAAGACGCGGTTCCCAGCAATGCAGTCTGGCGTGGGGAGGCAAGGACTTACCTCCACCAAACGTGGACTGAAGAGTCACTGGACTGTGGGAGTCACTTGGACAGAGTTGCTGGATTCAAGGGACCTCGCTCGTCGTGCTGAGAGGAGACCCAGGGGACCGGTGATGCAGTTCTTTGGTGCCTGCGGTAGCAGGGGGAAGATTCCGTCGACCCACGGGAGATTTCTTCGGAGCTTCTAGTGCAGAGAGGAGGCAGACTACCCCCACAGCATGCACCACCAGGAAAACAGTCGAGAAGGCGGCAGGATCAGCGTTACAGAGTTCCAGTAGTCGTCTTCGCTACTTTGTTGCAGTTTTGCAGGCTTCCAGCGCGGTCAGCAGTCGATTCCTTGGCAGAAGGTGAAGAGAGAGATGCAGAGGAACTCTGATGAGCTCTTGCATTCGTTATCTAAGGAATTCCCCAAAGCAGAGACCCTAAATAGCCAGAAAAGAGGGTTTGGCTACTTAGGAGAGAGGATAGGCTAGCAACACCTGAAGGAGCCTATCAGAAGGAGTCTCTGACGTCACCTGCTGGCACTGGCCACTCAGAGCAGTCCAGTGTGCCAGCAGCACCTCTGTTTCCAAGATGGCAGAGGTCTGGAGCACACTGGAGGAGCTCTGAGCACCTCCCAGGGGAGGTGCCGGTCAGGGGAGTGGTCACTCCCCTTTCCTTTGTCCAGTTTCACGCCAGAGCAGGGCTGAGGGGTCCCTGAACCGGTGTAGACTGGCTTATGCAGAAATGGGCACCATCTGTGCCCATGAAAGCATTTCCAGAGGCTGGGGGAGGCTACTCCTCCCCAGCCTGAACACCTTTTTCCAGAGGGAGAGGGTGTAACATCCTCTCTCTGAGGAAGTCCTTTGTTCTGCCATCCTGGGCCAAGCCTGGCTGGACCCCAGGAGGGCAGAAACCTGTGAGGGGTTGGCAGCAGCTGCAGTGAAACCCCTGAAAAGGCAGTTTGGCAGTCCCAGGGTCTGTGCTACAGACCCGTGGGATCATGGGATTGTGCCAACTATGCCAGGATGGCATAGAGGGGGCAATTCCATGATCATAGACATGTTACATGGCCATATTCTGAGTTACCATTGTGAAGCTACACATAGGTAGTGACCTATGTGTAGTGCACACGTGTAATGGTGTCCCCGCACTCACAAAGTCCGGGGAATTTGCCCTGAACAATGTGGGGGCACCTTGGCTAGTGCCAGGGTGCCCACACACTAAGTAACTTTGCACCTAACCTTTACCAGGTAAAGGTTAGACATATAGGTGACTTATAAGTTACTTAAGTGCAGTGGTAAATGGCTGTGAAATAACGTGGACGTTATTTCACTCAGGCTGCAGTGGCAGGCCTGTGTAAGAATTGTCAGAGCTCCCTATGGGTGGCAAAAGAAATGCTGCAGCCCATAGGGATCTCCTGGAACCCCAATACCCTGGGTACCTCAGTACCATATACTAGGGAATTATAAGGGTGTTCCAGTATGCCAATGTGAATTGGTGAAATTGGTCACTAGCCTGTTAGTGACAATTTGGAAAGAAATGAGAGAGCATAACCACTGAGGTTCTGGATAGCAGAGCCTCAGTGAGACAGTTAGTCATAACACAGGTAACACATTCAGGCACACTTATGAGCACTGGGGCCCTGGCTGGCAGGGTCCCAGTGACACATACAACTAAAACAACATATATACAGTGAAATATGGGGGTAACATGCCAGGCAAGATGGTACTTTCCTACTCCTCCCAGTTTTGGTAAAAATTTGAGAGTCTTCCCCCCCCCACTGGTGTTGTGTTGGGGATTTGTGACAATGAAGTCACTGTTTATTTTGCGGTGTCTTGGGACTTTGGAACTTTCCTCTAGTTTTAGGGAACTGTCCTCCTCTGTATTGTCCCCAAAAACTTCCCCTCTGATACTGGCTCTGGTATGTGGCCTTGTTTGTGAGGTTGAGGGTTCTGTGCTCTGTCCTCGAAACCCCCCTCTAAACTGTGTTTTTCGAAATGTGCCTCTGCTCTGTGGGGAGTAGAGTGCGCCCATGGCCTTGGCTGTATCTGTGTCCTTTTTAAGTTTCTCGATAGCAGTGTCCACTTCCGACCCAAACAACTGCTGTCCATTAAAGGGCATATTCAGCACCGCCTGTTGAATTTCTGGCTTGAATCCTGAAGTGCGTAGCCATGCGTGTCCCCGTATGGTGACCGCTGTATTTACAGTTCTTGCAGCTGTGTCTGCTGAATACATTGCCGACCGTATCTGGTTATTAGAGATACTCTGGCCTTCTTCCACCACTTGTTGCGCACGCTTCTGGAACTCTTTGGGTAAATGATCTATGAAGTGTTGCATTTCGTCCCAATGAGCTCTATCGTATCTTGATAGCAAGGCCTGTGAATTGGCAATGCGCCATTGGTTGGCTGCTTGTGCTGCAACCAGTTTCCCCGCTGCGTCGAACTTGTGACTTTCCTTGTCGGGTGGTGGTGCATCTCCCGATGTGTGTGAGTTCGCCCTTTTGCGAGCTGCACCTACTACCACTGAGTCCGGTGTTAATTGCTGCGTGATGTACACAGGGTCTGTTGGTGGTAGTTTGTACTTTTTTTCCACTCTTGGAGTGATGGCCCTGCCTTTCACAGGCTCTTGAAATACTTGTTTGGAGGGTTTCATTATTCCCGGCAACATAGGGAGACTCTGGTACTGACTATGTGTGGACGACAGAGTATTAAACAAAAATTCATCTTCAATCGGTTCTGCGTGCATGGTGACATTGTGAAAAGCGGCTGCTCTGGACACCACCTGTGTGTAAGCAGTATTGTCCTCAGGTGGTGATGGCCTCGCTGGGTAGCAGTCAAGACTGTAATCTGATACAGGCGCATCATAAAGATCCCATGCGTCAGGATCATCTTGGCTCATCCCTGTATGCGTTGGGGACTGCATCATTTGTGGAGTGGCCATTGGTGATGGCTGTGGTGAGCGATGTGGGGATGGTGGCGGAGTTACTGGTCTTGCCACCTTTGCTTGTGGCTGCTTGTCTTTCTCTTGGAAAGCAAGTTTCCTTTTCATTCGGATTGGAGGGAGAGTTCTTATTTTCCCCGTCTCTTTTTGAATGTGGAGCCTTCTTTGTGTGTAATCTGGCTCACCAGCTTCTAGCTTCTGCCCAAATTTGTGTCCTTGCAATTGTGAGGACAGTCCCTGCTCCTCAGTGTAGGAACTTGGTTTCGGCTCCGAAGCCGGATGTTTCGGTATCGAAACTTTTTCAATTGTCTTTTTCGGCTCCGAAGACACTTTTTTGGCTTTCGGTGTTCTGATATCTCGGTGCCGATCTTTTTCGGTGACGGTTTCTCGATGTCGAGATTGCTCTGACCCGGTGTTTCGCTGTAGAGCCTGTTCTGTGCCGGTATCTCGAGCGGAGTCGGATGACTTCGACCCCTGCGTGCCCTTTTTCAGTGCCGATGGTCGGTCACCTACTTTTCGGGTTAAGCCATGGCCTGCTGGCGGTGGCGTCCCCTGGGCTTTAATGTATTTTCCTTGAGTTTTGGCCATGGGTGTTTTACTCACGGTTTTCAGCGCCTGTTCGGTTTCGGCCTCGTCCGAGTCCACGATGGAGAAGGTTTCTTCTTCCTCCACGTCATGGTGTCCTGTCGGCCCCGACGCCATTTGAAGTCGTCTTGCTCTCCGGTCTCTTAGCGTTTTCCTCGACCGAAACGCTCGACAGGCCTCGCAGGTATCCTCTTTGTGTTCGGGAGACAAACACAAATTACAGACCAGATGCTGATCTGTGTAAGGATACTTGTTGTGGCATTCGGGGCAGAAGCGGAATGGGGTCCGTTCCATTAGCCTTGAAGGCGCACGTGGTCGGGCCAACCAGGCCCCGCCGGGGAATCGAAACCCCGAAGGGCCACCGGAGCTCTTCCGAATTCGGTGTCGATCTGCGTTAACTAACCAGATACCAAACGCAAACAATACAGTCGAATTTTCTGAGATTTAACTAACTTTCCGAACCGAAACACGGAGCGAAGAGGAACATGTCCAAACCCGATGGCAGAAAGAAAACAATCTAAGATGGAGTCGACACCCATGCGCAATGGAGCCGAAAGGGGAGGAGTCCCTCGGTCTCGTGACTCTAAAAGACTTCATTGAAGAAAAACAACTTGTAACACTCCGAGCCCAACACTAGATGGCGGGATGTGCACAGCATGTGTATCTGCAGCTACACATGCCATCTAATATATATATATATATATATATATATATATATATATATATATATATATATATATATATATATATATGGAAAATGTCACTTACCCAGTGTACATCTGTTTGTGGCATTAGTCGCTGCAGATTCACATGCTGTGCACAGTCCGCCATCTAGTGTTGGGCTCGGAGTGTTACAAGTTGTTTTTCTTCGAAGAAGTCTTTTCGAGTCACGAGACCGAGGGACTCCTCCCATTTCGATTCCTTTGCGCATGGGCGTCGACTCCATCTTAGATTGTTTTCCCCGCAGAGGGTGAGGTAGGAGTTGTGTATGTTAGTAATAGTGCCCATGCAATGGAATGAATACGTATGTACATAATAAAGGTTAAAGTAATATATTTACAAATGTACCAATGTTCAAGATCTACTTCTAAACGGCTACAGGCTCCCGGGGAGGGGGGTGGGCCCATGTGAATCTGCAGCGACTAATGCCACGAACAGATGTACACTGGGTAAGTGACATTTTCCGTTCAATGGCATGTGTAGCTGCAGATACACATGCTGTACATAGACTAGTAAGCAGTTATCTCCCCAAAAGCGGTGGTTCAGCCTGTAGGAGTTGAAGTTGTTTGAAACAATGTTCGTAGTACCGCTTGACCTACTGTGGCCTGTTGTGCAGTTAACACATCTACACAGTAGTGCTTGGTAAATGTATGAGGCGTAGACCATGTTGCTGCCTTACATATTTCGTTCATTGGAATATTTCCTAGAAAGGCCATGGTAGCACCTTTCTTTCTGGTTGAGTGTGCCTTTGGTGTAATAGGCAGCTCTCTCTTTGTTTTAAGATAGCAGGTTTGAATACACTTAACTATCCACCTAGCAATGCCTTGTTTTGAAATTGGATTTCCTGTATGAGGTTTTTGAAAGGCAATAAATAGTTGTTTTGCTTTTCTAATTAGTTTTGTTCTGTCAATGTAGTACATTAGTGCTCTTTTGATGTCTAATGTATTTAGTGCTCTTTCAGCTACAGAATCTGGCTGTGGGAAGAACACTGGTAATTCTACTGTTTGATTTAAGTGGAACGGTGAGATAACCTTTGGTAAA
Source organism: Pleurodeles waltl (assembly GCF_031143425.1). NCBI lineage: Eukaryota > Metazoa > Chordata > Amphibia > Caudata > Salamandridae > Pleurodeles > Pleurodeles waltl. Next base: position 1,518,745,282 of record NC_090447.1, read on the forward strand.
AATTTTGGATTTGTCCTTAGAACTACTTTATTTTTATGTATTTGAATAAATGGTTCTTGTATGGTAAATGCTTGAATCTCACTCACTCTTCTTAGAGATGTGATGGCAATCAAAAAGGCAACTTTCCACGTTAATTATTGCATTTCACAAGAATGCATGGGCTCGAAAGGTGGACCCATGAGTCTTGTTAAGACAATGTTGAGGTTCCATGAAGGAACGGGTGGTGTTCTTGGTGGTATAATTCTCTTTAGGCCTTCCATAAAAGCTTTAATGACTGGTATTCTAAATAGTGAAGTTGAATGAGTAATTTGCAGGTAAGCGGATATTGCGGTGAGATGTATCTTTATGGAAGAGAAAGCTAGATTTGATTTTTGCAAATGTAGTAAATATCCTACTATATCTTTTGGAGATGCGTGTAATGGCTGAATTTGATTATTCTGGCAGTAATACACAAATCTTTTCCACTTATTTGCATAGCAGTGTCTAGTGGTAGGTTTCCTAGCTTGTCTTATGACCTCCATACATTCTTGTGTGAGGTCTAAGTGTCCGAATTCTAGGATTTCAGGAGCCAAATTGCTAGATTCAAAGATGCTGGATTTGGATGTCTGATCTGTTGTTTGTGTTGTGTTAACAGATCTGGTCTGTTGGGTAGTTTGACATGAGGTACTACTGAAAGGTCTAGTAGTGTTGTGTACCAAGGTTGCCTTGCCCATGTTGGTGCTATTAGTATGAGTTTGAGTTTGTTTTGACTCAACCTGTTTACTAGATATGGAAGGAGAGGGAGAGGGGGAAAAGCGTACGCAAATATCCCTGACCAGTTCATCCATAGAGCATTGCCTTGGGATTGATCTTGTGGGTACCTGGATGCGAAGTTTTGGCATTTTGAGTTTTCCTTTGTTGCAAATAGATCTATTTGAGGTGTCCCCCAAATTTGAAAGTAATTGTTTAGTATTTGGGGGTGAATTTCCCATTCGTGGGTTTGTTGGTGATCTCGAGAGAGATTGTCTGCCAACTGGTTCTGAATCCCTGGAATAAATTGTGCTATTAGGCGAATGTGGTTGTGAATCGCCCAATGCCATATTTTTTGTGTTAGGCGGCACAACTGTGTCGAGTGTGTCCCTCCTTGTTTGTTTAGATAATACATTGTTGTCATGTTGTCTGTTTTGACAAGAATGTATTTTTGGGTTATTATGGGTTGAAATGCGTTCAGCGCCAGAAATACTGCTAACAGTTCTAAGTGATTTATGTGAAACTGCCTCTAATGTATGTCCCATTGTCCTTGGATGCTGTGTTGATTGAGGTGTGCTCCCCACCCTGTCATGGAAGCATCCGTCGTTATGACTTATTGTGGCACTGGGTCTTGGAAAGGCCGCCCTCGGTTTAAATTTGTACTGTTCCACCATAGAAGCGAGATGTATGTTTGGCGGTCTATCAACACCAGATCTAGAAGTTGACCCTGTGCTTGTGACCATTGTGATGCTAGGCACTGTTGTAAGGGCCGCATGTGCAATCTTGCGTTTGGGACAATGGCTATGCATGAAGACATCATGCCTAGGAGTTTCATTACCATTTTGACTTGTATCTTTTAGGTTGGATACATGGCCTGTATTACCTTGTGAAATGTTTGAACCCTTTGTGGACTTGGAGTGGCAATCCCTTTTGCTGTGTTGATTGTCGCTCCCAAGTATTGCTGTGTTTGACATGGCAAAAGGTGTGACTTCGCGTAGTTGATGGAGAAACCTAGCCTGTGAAGGGTCTGTATGACATATTTTGTGTGCTGTGAACACTGTCTTAGCGTGTTGGTTTTGATTAACCAGTCGTCCAAGTACGGGAACACATGTATTTGCTGCCTTCGGATATGTGCAGCTACTACTGCCAGGCATTTTGTAAAAACTCTTGGCGCAGTTGTTATTCCGAATGGCAACACTTTGAATTGGTAATGTATTCCTTGGAATACAAACCTTAGGTATTTCCTGTGTGAAGGATGTATTGGTATATGGAAATACGCATCTTTTAGATCTAATGTTGTCATGTAGTCTTGCTGTTTGAGCAGTGGGATTACGTCTTGTAACGTGACCATGTGAAAGTGGTCTGATTTGATGTAGGTATTTAGTGTTCTGAGATCTAGTATTGGTCTCAGAGTTTTGTCCTTTTTGGGTATTAGAAAGTACAGTGAGTAAACTCCTGTGTTTTTTTGTAGATTTGGTACTAATTCTATTGCGTCCTTTTGTAGCAATGCTTGAACTTCTAGTCCTAGAAGATCTATATGTTGTTTTGACATATTGTGTGTTTTCGGTGGGACGTTTGGAGGGAATTGGAGAAATTCTATGCAATAACCATGCTGGATAATTGCTAAGACCCAAGTGTCTGTTGTTATTTCCTCCCAAAGTTTGTAAAATTGGCTCAGTCTTCCCCCCACAGGTGTTATGTGATGGGGTTGTGTGACTTGTGAGTCACTGTTTATTTTGAGGAGTTTTGGGGCCTTGGAATTTTCCTCTATTTCTTGGGAATTGGCCCCCTCTATATTGCCCCCGAAAACCTCCCCTTTGATATTGACCCTGGTAAGTAGGCCTTGTTTGTGAGGTTGTGGTTTCTGTGGGTTGACTTCGAAACCCTCCCCGAAAAGGTGTTTTTCGAAATGTGCCTCTGCTCTGCGGGGAGTAGAGTGCGCCCATGGCTTTGGCTGGATCGGTGTCTTTTTTTAGTTTCTCAATGGCAGGGTCTACCTCCGGCCCAAACAATTGCTGTTCATTAAATGGCATATTGAGCACAGCTTGTTGGATTTCCGGCTTGAACCCTGAAGTGCGCAGCCATGCGTGCCTTCGTATCGTGATTGCAGTGTTTATTGTCCTTGCAGCTGTATCTGCTGCATCCATGGAAGACCGTATCTGATTATTTGAGATACTTTGTCCTTCTTCCACCACCTGTTGCTCTCTTTTTTGGAACTCCTTGGGTAAGTGTTCGATTAAATGTTGCATTTCATCCCAATGAGCTCTGTCGTATCTTGCCAAAAGTGCTTGTGAATTGGCAATACGCCATTGATTTGCTGCTTGTGCTGCAACCCTTTTTCCCGCAGCATCAAATTTGCTGCTCTCTTTGTCTGGAGGTGGTGCGTCTCCTGAGGTATGAGAGTTGGCTCTCTTACGAGCTGCCCCGACAACTACTGAGTCTGGTGTTAGTTGTGTTGTAATATAGATTGGATCTGTTGGCGGGGGCTTGTATTTTTTCTCCACCCTTGGAGTTATGGCTCTGCCTTTAACTGGATCCTGAAATATTTGTTTTGAATGTCTTAGCATTCCTGGGAGCATGGGAAGGCTTTGGTACTGGCTATGGGTGGAGGATAGGGTGTTAAACAGAAAGTCATCCTCAATTGGTTCAGAATGTAAGGTGACGTTGTGAAATTCGGCTGCCCTTGCGACCACCTGTGTGTAGGATGTACTGTCCTCAGGTGGTGACGGTTTTGTAGGATAGGAGTCTGGGCTGTCGTCAGACACTGGAGCATCGTAAAGGTCCCATGCATTGGGATCATCCTGACTCATTGTAGTATGAGCTGGTGAGTGCATCAGTGGTGGAGTTGTTGCTGGTGATGCATGTATTGATGGTGGTGGGGTTGTTTTCCTTGCCACCTTTGCCTGTGGTTGCTTGTCCTTTTGTTGAAAGGCAAGGTTCCTTTTTATTTTGATTGGGGGAAGAGTAGTTATCTTCCCTGTGTCCTCATGAATATGAAGCCTTCTTTGCATGTAGTCAGGCTCTACAGCTTGAAGCTCCTCTCCAAATCTATGTAATTGGGAGGTTAATCCTTGTTCCTCTGTATAGGAACTAGTTTTCGGCTCCGAGGCTGGATGTTTCGGAACCGAAACCTTTTCGGAAGTCTTTTTAGGCTCCGAAGAAACCTTCTGTGTTTTCGGCGTGGTGTCTCGGTGCCGAAATTCTTCGGTGCCGCTGTCTCTGTGCCGAAGTTTCTCGGAGCCGCGGTCTCGGCTCCGAGGTTGCTGTGTGGCGGTATCTCGACCGGAGTCGGATGACTTCGACACCAGCATGCCCTTTTTTGGTGCCTTGGATCGGTGTAGGAAGTTGGCTCTGTATGTGCTATTTCAAAGTAAGGAATAGCATGCACAGAGTCCAAGGGTTCCCCTTAGAGGTAAAATAGTGGTAAAAAGAGATAATACTAATGCTCTATTTTGTGGTAGTGTGGTCGAGCAGTAGGCTTATCCAAGGAGTAGTGTTAAGCATTTGTTGTACATACACAGACAATAAATGAGGTACACACACTCAGAGACAAATCCAGCCAATAGGTTTTGTTATAGAAAAATATATTTTCTTAGTTTATTTTAAGAACCACAGGTTCAAATTTAACATGTAATATCTTGTTTGAAAGGTATTGCAGGTAAGTACATTAGGAACTTTGAATCATTTCAATTGCATGTATACTTTTCAAGTTATTCACAAATAGCTACTTTAAAAGTGGACACTTAGTGCAATTTTCACAGTTCCTGGGGGAGGTAAGTTTTTGTTAGTTTTACCAGGTAAGTAAGACACTTACAGGGTTCAGTTCTTGGTCCAAGGTAGCCCACCGTTGGGGGTTCAGAGCAACCCCAACGTTACCACACCAGCAGCTCAGGGCCGGTCAGGTGCAGAGTCCAAAGTGGTGCCCAAAACGCATAGGCTTCAATGGAGAGAAGGGGGTGCCCCGGTTCCGGTCTGCTTGCAGGTAAGTACCCGCGTCTTCGGAGGGCAGACCAGGGGGGTTTTGTAGGGCACCGGGGGGGACACAAGCCCACACAGAAATTTCACCCTCAGCGGCGCGGGGGCGGCCGGGTGCAGTGTTAGAACAAGCGTCGGGTTCGCAATGTAAGTCAATGAGAGATCAAGGGATCTCTTCAGCGCTGCAGGCAGGCAAGGGGGGGCTTCCTCGGGGAAACCTCCACTTGGGCAAGGGAGAGGGACTCCTGGGGGTCACTTCTGCAGTGAAAGTCCGGTCCTTCAGGTCCTGGGGGCTGCGGGTGCAGGGTCTTTTCCAGGCGTCGGGACTTAGGTTTCAGAGAGTCGCGGTCAGGGGAAGCCTCGGGATTCCCTCTGCAGGCGGCGCTGTGGGGGCTCAGGGGGGACAGGTTTTGGTACTCACAGTCGTAGAGTAGTCCGGGGGTCCTCCCTGAGGTGTTGGTTCTCCACCAGCCGAGTCGGGGTCGCCGGGTGCAGTGTTGCAAGTCTCACGCTTCTTGCGGGGAGATGGCAGGGTTCTTTAAAGCTGCTCCTTTGGATAAAGTTGCAGTCTTTTTGGAGCAGTTCCGCTGTCCTCGGGAGTTTCTTGTCGTCGTCGAAGCAGGGCAGTCCTCAGAGGAGTCAGAGGTCGCTGGTCCCTTTGGAAGGCGTCGCTGGAGCAGAGTTCTTTGGAAGGCAGGAGACAGGCCGGTGAGTTTCTGGAGCCAAGGCAGTTGTTGTCTTCTGGTCTTCCTCTGCAGGGGTTTTCAGCTAGGCAGTCCTTGTTGTCGCAGGAATCTAATTTTCTAGGGTTCAGGGTAGCCCTTAAATACTAAATTTAAGGGCGTGTTTAGGTCTGGGGGGTTAGTAGTCAATGGCTACTAGCCCTGAGGGTGGGTACACCCTTTTTGTGCCTCCTCCCAAGGGGAGGGGGTCACAATCCTAACCCTATTGGGGGAATCCTCCATCTGCAAGATGGAGGATTTCTAAAAGTTAGAGTCACCTCAGCTCAGGACACCTTAGGGGCTGTCCTGACTGGCCAGTGACTCCTCCTTGTTATTCTCATTATTTTCTCCGGCCTTGCCGCCAAAAGTGGGGGCCGGGGCCGGAGGGGGCGGGCAACTCCACTAGCTGGAGTGTCCTGCGGTGCTGTGACAAAGGGGTGAGCCTTTGAGGCTCACCGCCAGGTGTTACAGCTCCTGCCTGGGGGAGGTGTTAGCATCTCCACCCAGTGCAGGCTTTGTTACTGGCCTCAGAGTGACAAAGGCACTCTCCCCATGGGGCCAGCAACATGTCTCTAGTGTGGCAGGTTGCTGGAACTAGTCAGCCTACACAGATAGTCGGTTAAGTTTCAGGGGGCACCTCTAAGGTGCCCTCTGGGGTGTATTTTGCAATAAAATGTACACTGGCATCAGTGTGCATTTATTGTGCTGAGAAGTTTGATACCAAACTTCCCAGTTTTCAGTGTAGCCATTATGGTGCTGTGGAGTTCGTGTTTGACAAACTCCCAGACCATATACTCTTATGGCTACCCTGCACTTACAATGTCTAAGGTTTTGTTTAGACACTGTAGGGGTACCATGCTCATGCACTGGTACCCTCACCTATGGTATAGTGCACCCTGCCTTAGGGCTGTAAGGCCTGCTAGAGGGGTGACTGACCTATACTTGCATAGGCAGCGAGAGGCTGGCATGGCACCCTGAGGGGAGTGCCATGTCGACTTACTTGTTTTGTTCTCACTAGCACACACAAGCTGGTAAGCAGTGTGTCTGTGCTGAGTGAGAGGTCTCCAGGGTGGCATAAGACATGCTGCAGCCCTTAGAGACCTTCCTTGGCATCAGGGCCCTTGGTACTAGAAGTACCAGTTACAAGGGACTTATCTGGATGCCAGGGTCTGCCAATTGTGGATACAATGGTACATTTTAGGTGAAAGAACACTGGTGCTGGGGCCTGGTTAGCAGGGTCCCAGCACACTTCTCAGTCAAGTCAGCATCAGTATCAGGCAAAAAGTGGGGGGTAACTGCAACAGGGAGCCATTTCTTTACAATCGGTCACCTAGTTTTCGGGTTAAGCCATGGCCTGTTGGCGGTGGCGTCCGCTGGGCTTTTGTGGACTTCTCGTGAATCTTGATTTTCGACGTCTTACTCACGGTTTTGGGTGTTTCTTCGGCGTTGAGTTCTTCAGAATCCGACTCGTGGATGGAGAAAGCTTCTTCTTCCTCCTCGAAACGTTCTTGACCTGTCGGCGTGGACGCCATTTGTAGTCTCCTGGCTCTTCGGTCTCTCAGCGTCTTCCTCGACCGAAACGCTCGACAGGCTTCACAAGTATCCTCCTTTGGCTCGGGGGACAAGCACAAGTTACAGACCAGATGCTGATCCGTATACGGATACTTGTTATGGCATTTTGGGCAGAAGCGGAATGGGGTCCGTTCCATCAGCCTTGAAGTCGCACGTGGCCGGGCAGGCCCCGACGGGGGATCGAAAAAACCCCGAAGGGCCACCGGAGCTCTTCAAAATTCGTTGTCGATGTGTTCTAACTAACCCGATACTGAACGCAAACAATACCGAACCCGATGGCGGAAAAAAAAAACAATCTAAGATGGAGTCGACGCCCATGCGCAATGGAATCTAATTGGGAGGAGTCCCTCGGTCTCGTGACTCGAAAAGACTTCTTCGAAGAAAAACAACTTGTAACACTCAGAGCCCAACACCAGATGGCGGACTGTGCACAGCAGGTGTATCTGCAGCTACACATGCCATCGAACATTATATATATATATATATATATATATATACACACACACACACACACACACATACATATACACACACACACACACACACACACACACACACACAAACACACACATTAGAGCAAAGCTTTTATATTACATCGGGGACTCCCATATTGACGACGGAGAGGTGTTCAAGCATGTGAATCTTTGAAAGTTCCAATACTGGAGTAAACTTATCTGGGCCAGTCGGCACCACCGGGTCATCTGGACCAAGCTGGTGCAACTGTGCGCGTGATGCAACTTTGGCGTCCCACACCTGCAATTATATAACTTGCCAGCACAATGATAACTTGCCCACTACTGGTTCCATGGTGATGCTCAAATTCCATATGCAAAGCCTGAAACAGACTTGGAAGCCCAAAATCCCCTTGCCTAACTTCTCCCCCACTGGTCTTCCATTGGATTGTATGGACATTAAGCATTTATCCACCAATAGCTGCGCACGGAGCAGGCTTTTGAGGCTCCTGTGGGGTGACCTCCTCTATTCCTCATTGTTGCGTTTAGTGTCCAATCTCTGGCTACCCATTACTCATGAAAAACTAGTGCAGTGTACTCTCATTCAGCACGCACTATGCTCTTTTGGTGATCTTTTCCCGCAGGTCAAGTGACAGCTATGTCAGACGAAGGACACCTTCCCACTGCCACGTACATGGACTGGTTCCCTATGTGGCACATCCGGAGTGAGCTTTGGGCCACCATCCCAACCTACCACCTGGCCCTGGCTAACTCTAGCCAATCCTCATGATCTATCGGGACACGCCGCTATTCACCCCTAGAACTCCTGCTCCCCCCTTCTCCCTCCCCTTTATGAGATCCTCTACATTACTCGCTAATGCCCTAAATGTTCCACTGATATGTTTAGTTATGTATTACCAGATGTGTACTATAATGCTATAAGTGTGCACCTTATTTCCCTCACCATGCAAAAGAACTTTTATTCTGTTTATTACTTCTGAAATCAATAAATAATGACTAAGGAGAAAAAAAAAAAAAAAAGGATGACGCACCTGTAGGGCTGTGAATGTTTTTAACATTTCCTGGGTTCTGTTCAGCCAAGGGATAGACCTCTTGCTCCTCTTTTATGCCGTCTGAGACCATCACTATGGTGAGCTCTGGTTCTGTATTTGTGGAAACATCAAATAATGATTTCAAATTCAGTTACAGCCATGGTACGCAAAGTTCGGCCGAAGGTCACATCCTACCCTTCTGGCCTTCACATGCTGCCCTCAGCTGAATGACTGCACTGGGCTGCTGTTTACTTCAGGAAGCACTATTATTGAAACATGTTAAATAAACTGGAAAGTGTTTATTTTACAGGCTAACTGAAGCAAAAGAAAGGGAGCAAATAAGGCGGCCTGCAAAACTTAACTTTAGGAATACATCCATTTTTCAATAAATCTTGCAACACATGTGTAAAAATTTAACCAAGTCTCTTCAAAATTCAAAAAGTGAATTTCATTAACAAGTAGAAGTGGTATACCTTAGTACATCAGAATAGATTAGTCCAGTCAGAAATATTTTATTTACAACTGAGCGTTTTCACAAATTAGCGTAGAAATATTTATTCATACAATGACAACAATCCCAACAGTGAACTAAGAGGCAAGTCAGTTGCCATGTGGATCTCTCTCTCGGAGGTTAGGGTTAATATACATTGACAATATCATAGTTTAGAATATAAAAAACAAGAGGGTTGTACAGCATTTATCCTGAACTCATTCATTTTAAGGTGCTCTTATTTGTCATAATAAAGAACAGGCATTTGCAATGCAATGGGTCTTGGGTTTGCTCCCGTTAAACCTATTAGCGTGGTAAACTCCTAACTGGACTTTTCTTGCCACAAGCTGACAATGAAAAGTAAAACAGTTTCACATAAGCGAGTCAACGGCCGCCATGAGCGCAAAGCAGACACACAAAAGGAAACTGAGGTTCTCTCGCAGTAAAATGTATTGCCAAAAGTGCAATTACCCATTTAACTGGCAAAAGGAAAATGTCACTTACCCAGTGTATATCTGTTCGTGGCATTAGTCGCTGCAGATTCACATGCTGTGCATAGTCCGCCGTCTGGTGTTGGGTCGGAGTGTTACAAGTTGTTTTTCTTCGAAGAAGTCTTTTCGAGTCACGAGACCGAGGGACTCCTCCTCCTTTGTTTCCATTGCGCATGGGCATCGACTCCATCTTAGATTGTTTTCCCCGCAGAGGGTGAGGTAGGAGTTGTGTATGTTAGTAATAGTGCCCATGCAATGGAATGAATAAGTATGTACAAAATAAAGGTTAAGGTAATATATTTACAAATGTACAAATGTTGGAGATTACTTCCAAACGGCTACAGGCTCCCGGGGAGGCGGGTGGGCGCATGTGAATCTGCAGCGACTAATGCCACGAACAGATGTACACTGGGTAAGTGACATTTTCCGTTCTGTGGCATGTGTAGCTGCAGATACACATGCTGTGCATAGACTAGTAAGCAGTTATCTCCCCAAAAGCGGTGGTTCAGCCTGTAGGAGTGGAAGTAGTTTGAAATAAAGTTCTTAGTACAGCTTGACCTACTGTGGCTTGTTGTGCAGATAGCACGTCTACACAGTAGTGCTTAGTAAATGTGAGAGGCGTAGACCATGTTGCTGCCTTACATATTTCGTTCATTGGAATATTTCCTAGGAAGGCCATGGTAGCGCCTTTCTTCCTGGTTGAGTGTGCCTTTGGTGTAATAGGCAGCTCTCTCTTTGCTTTAAGGTAGCAGGTTTGGATGCACTTAACTATCCATCTGGCTATACCTTGTTTTGATATTGGGTTTCCTGTATGAGGTTTTTGAAATGCGATAAATAGTTGTTTTGTTTTCCTAATTGGTTTTGTTCTGTCAATGTAGTACATTAACGCTCTTTTGATGTCTAATGTATGTAGTGCCCTTTCAGCTATGGAGTCTGGCTGTGGAAAGAACACTGGTAGTTCTACTGTTTGATTTAAGTGAAACAGTGAGATAACTTTTGGTAAGAATTTTGGATTGGTTCTTAGAACTACCTTATTTTTGTGTATTTGAATAAATGGTTCCTGTATAGTAAACGCCTGAATTTCACTTACTCTTCTTAGAGATGTAATGGCAATAGAAATGCAACTTTCCACGTTAGGTATTGTATTTCGCAAGAATGCATGGGTTCGAAAGGTGGGCCCATGAGTCTTGTTAAGACAATGTTGAGGTTCCATGAAGGAACAGGTGGTGTTCTTGGTGGTATAATTCTTTTTAGGCCTTCCATAAATGCTTTAATGACAGGTATTCTAAACAGTGAAGTTGAATGAGTAATCTGGAGGTATGCAGATATTGCTGCGAGATGTATCTTTATGGAAGAGAAGGCCAGATTTGATTTCTGCAGATGTAGTAAGTATCCTACTACATCCGTTGGAGATGCATGTAATGGTTGAACTTGATTATTATGGCAGTAGCAAACAAATCTTTTCCATTTACTTGCATAGCAGTGTCTAGTGGATGGCCTTCTAGCTTGTTTTATGACCTCCATACATTCTTGTGTGAGGTTTAAGTGTCCAAATTCTAGGATTTCAGGAGCCAAATTGCTAGATTCAGCGATGCTGGGTTTGGATGCCTGATCTGTTGTCTGTGCTGTGTTAACAGATCTGGTCTGTTGGGTAGTTTGACATGAGGCACTACTGACAGGTCTAGTAGTGTTGTATACCAAGGTTGTCTTGCCCATGTAGGTGCTATTAGTATGAGTTTGAGTTTGTTTTGACTCAATCTGTTTACTAGATATGGAAGAAGAGGGAGAGGGGGAAAAGCGTACGCAAATATCCCTGACCAATTCATCCATAGAGCATTGCCTTGAGACTGCTGGTGTGGGTACCTGGATGCGAAGTTTTGGCATTTTGCGTTCTCTTTTGTTGCAAATAGGTCTATTTGAGGTGTTCCCCAAATTTGGAAGTAAGATTTTAGAATTTGGGGGTGAATCTCCCATTCGTGTACTTGTTGGTGATCCCGAGAGAGATTGTCTGCTAGCTGATTCTGGATCCCTGGAATAAACTGTGCTATTAGGCGAATGTGGTTGTGAATTGCCCACTGCCATATCCTTTGTGCTAGGAGACACAGCTGTGTCGAGTGTGTTCCCCCCTGTTTGTTTAGATAATACATTGTTGTCATGTTGTCTGTTTTGACAAGAATGTATTTGTGGATTATGATGGGTTGAAATGCTTTCAACGCTAGGAATACTGCTAACAATTCGAGGTGATTTATATGAAACCTTTTTTGATGTACGTCCCATTGTCCTTGGATGCTGAGTTGATTGAGGTGTGCTCCCCACCCTGTCATGGAAGCATCTGTAGTTATCACGTATTGTGGCACTGGGTCTTGGAAAGGCCGCCCTTTGTTTAAATTTATACTGTTCCACCATAGAAGCGAGATGTATGTTTGGCGGTCTATTAACACCAGATCTAGAAGGTGACCCTGTGCATGTGACCATTGTGATGCTAGGCACTGTTGTAAGGGCCTCATGTGCAATCTTGCGTTTGGGACAATGGCTATGCATGAGGACATCATGCCTAGGAGTTTTAACACCATCTTTGCATGTATTTTTTGTGTTGGATACATGGCTTGTATGACTTTGTAAAAATGTAGAACCCTTTGTGGACTTGGAGTGGCTATCCCTTTTGTTGTGTTGATTGTCGCTCCCAAGTATTGCTGTGTTTGGCACGGCAGAATGTGTGACTTTGTATAGTAGATGGAGAACCCTAGTTTGTAGAGGGTTTGTATGACATAATCTGTGTGGTGTGAACACCTTGTTAGGGAGTTGGTCTTGATTAGCCAATCGTCTAGGTAGGGGAATACGTGTATTTGCTGCCTTCTGATATGTGCAGCTACTACTGCTAGACATTTTGTAAAGACTCTCGGTGCGGTTGGTATACCGAACGGCAACACTTTGAATTGGTAATGTATTCCCTTGAATACGAACCTTAGGTATTTCCTGTGCGAGGGATGTATCGGTATGTGGAAATACGCGTCTTTTAGATCTAAGGTTGTCATGTAGTCTTGCTGTCTCAACAGTGGTAATACGTCCTGTAGCGTGACCATGTGAAAGTGTTCCGATTTGATGTAGGTGTTTAGTGTTCTGAGATCTAAGATTGGTCTCAGTGTTTTGTCTTTTTTCGGTATTAGAAAGTACAGTGAGTAAACTCCTGTGTTTCTTTGTGGACCTGGTACGAATTCTATTGCGTCTTTTTGTAGTAATTCTTGAACTTCCAGATCTAGCAGGTCTAAATGCTGTTTCGACATATTCTGTGTTTTTGGTGGGACGTTTGGAGGGAGTTGGAGAAATTCTATGCAATAACCATGCCGGATAATTGCTAAGACCCAAGTGTCTGTTGTTATCTCCTCCCAAAATTTGTAGAACTGGCTTAGTCTTCCCCCCACTGGTGTTGTGTGAAGGGGTTGAGTGACTTGTGAGTCACTGTTTGGTTGGCGGGGTTTTGGGACCCTGAAATTTTCCCCGGTTTCTAGGGAATTGTCCCCCTCTGTATTGGCCCCGAAAGCCTCCCCTTTGGTACTGTCCCTGGTAGGTAGACGGTGTTGTTTGTGAGGTACTAGCTTGTGTGGTTTGACCTCGAAACCCCCCTCTGAAGGTTGTTTTGCGAAACGTGCCAAAAGTGCCTCTGCCCTGCGGGGAATAGAGTGCGCCCATGGCCTTAGCTGTGTCAGTATCTTTTTTCAATTTTTCAATTGCTGTGTCCACTTCGGGTCCAAACAATTGTTGTTCATTGAACGGCATATTGAGCACTGCCTGTTGTATCTCAGGTTTGAAGCCGGATGTGCGCAACCATGCGTGCCTCCTTATGGTTACCGCGGTATTTATTGTTCTTGCAGCTGTATCCATAGAGGAACGTATTTGGTTGTTGGAGATATTTTGTCCCTCCTCAACCACTTGTTTTGCCCGTTTCTGGAATTCTTTGGGTAGATGCTCGATGAGATGCTGCATCTTGTCCCAATGGGCTCTGTCATAACGCGCTAGGAGTGCCTGCGAGTTAGCGATGCGCCACTGGTTTGCAGCTTGTACTGCAACCCTTTTCCCAGCTGCGTCGAACTTGCGGCTCTCCTCGTCTGGAGGTGGTGCGTCGCCTGATGTGTGCGAGTTGGCTGTTTTACGAGCTGCTCCTACGACAACTGAATCTGGTGGCAGTTGTGATGTGATAAAAGCAGGGTCCGTGGGCGGTGCTTTATATTTCTTCTCCACCCTTGGAGTTATTGCTCTGCTTTTGACAGGTTCTTTAAAGATCTGTTTAGCGTGCCTTAGCATTCCCGGGAGCATAGGAAGGCTTTGATAATTGCTATGGGTGGAGGAGAGGGTGTTGAAAAGGAAGTCATCCTCGACAGGCTCTGAGTGTAACGACACGTTATGGAACTCTGCTGCCCTAGCTACCACCTGTGCATACGCTGTACTGTCTTCAGGTGGTGAGGGCTTAGTAGGGTACGACTCAGGGCTATTGTCTGATACTGGGGCGTCATAGAGATCCCACGCATCCTGGTCATCTTGGCTCATAGTGGTATGAGCTGGTGAATGTGACGGAGTCTGTGCCGGTGATGTATGAGTTACCGGTGGTGGAGATGGTGGTGGAGTTACCTTCTTTACCACTTTCGGTTGTGGTTGGAAATCGAGTTTCCTTTTCCTCCTGATTGGGGGAAGAAGGCTGAACTTCCCTGTACCACTTTGTATGAAGATCCGCTTTTGGGTGTGGTCTACATCTGTGGTTTGTAAATCTTCCTCAAACCTGTGTTTGCGCATTTGGGAGGACAGTGATTGTTCCTCTGAGTACGAACTGGCTGTCGGTTCGGTTGCTGGTCGTTTAGGCACTGAAACTGTGTCTTTTGTTCTTTTCCGCTCCGACGAGATTTTTCTCTTTTTCGGTGTCGAACTTTCTAGGCGTTGACCATCTTCGGTGCCGCTGTCTCTGTGCCGAGCAGCCTCAGTGGTGCTGTCTCGGTGTCGACCCTTTTCTGCAGCACTTTCTCGGTCCCGAGATTGCTACGCGCCTGTGTCTCGACCCGAGTCGGACGACCTCGGCACCAGTTCGCCTTTTTTCGGTGCCGATGGACAATCACCTACTTTATGGGTTGAGCCATGGCCTGTTGGCAGTGGCGTCCCCTGGGCTTTGTCTGTTTTCCCGTGTGGTGCTTGCTTCGACGTCTTACTCACGGTTTCTTCGATGTCGAATTCTTCCGAGTCCGATTCATGGATGGAGAAGGCTTCTTCTTCTTCTCCCTGTTCCTCGAACCCTCGTTGTCCTGTCGGCGTGGACGCCATCTGCAACCGTCTGGCTCTTCGGTCCCGGAGCGTTTTCCTCGACCGAAACGCTCGACAGGCCTCACACGTTTCTTTCTTGTGCTCGGGTGACAGGCACAAGTTACAGACCAAATGTTGGTCTGTATAGGGATATTTACTGTGGCATTTAGGACAGAATCGGAACGGGGTCCGTTCCATCAGTGTCGATGTTGCACGCGGTCGGGCCGACCAGGCCCCGACGGGGGATCGAAATTACCCCGAAGGGCTACCGGAGCTCTTCAGGATTCGGTGTCGATTCTAATCTAACCTGATACCGAACGAAACAATACCGACGTAGTTTTCCGAAGTTATGACTATCTTTCCGTCCCAAAACACGGAGCGAAAAGGAACACGTCCGAACCCGATGGCGGAAAAAAAACAATCTAAGATGGAGTCGACGCCCATGCGCAATGGAAACAAAGGAGGAGGAGTCCCTCGGTCTCGTGACTCGAAAAGACTTCTTCGAAGAAAAACAACTTGTAACACTCCGACCCAACACCAGACGGCGGACTATGCACAGCATGTGTATCTGCAGCTACACATGCCACCGAACCTGCAATTATCCATGTAACAGGGTTGATGTCATGCAAGCGCTCAGTTACTGCCCAGCGAGATCGCACTGCCTATGAAAAAGATGTCCAGAAATCATACCAAAAACATGGTGCCTCTTTACTGGTGTGCTTGAGGCGGGCTAAACACCGGAAAAGGAATGACGTATGCATGCCTTTTTTTTTTTTTCTTTTTAAAGCAAGCAAAATTTAAAAGGCAAGCCCATGAAAAAAAGAAAAAAAAAGAAAAAAAAAAAACTCATGGGATTGACATGGACATGGGGAAAAGCCCACAGAGAGATTACAGCAGAGACAGAGCTCTTTGTGCGCTCGACTCTTTAAAAAAAAAAAAAAAAAAAAAGAGGCAAAGTGAAGCAAGGCAATTGCCTAGGACCTAGGATAAAACAAATGGGTCAAATGGAGAAGCCGGGATTGATCCTAGGTCTTCTGGTTTCACGATGTGCAATTTGGTTTAATTTCAAATCAGTTCAATATTCAAGTCAACGTTTTACACTTGCCTCACCCAAGGTAGCGATCGCAAGCAGAAAGGCTTACCTCAAGCTGCGGTAGAGGGATAGCAGTTCAGATACAGAATAACGCAGTATTGTCAACTCTACGACTATTCTAGAGACTACGGGCTTCATTTACAGGGCAGCACAGAAAGAAACTGTCAAAATAATTCCATGACACACTGACCAGACCAAGTATCGGATTTGTTTCCCCTAGTCCCACCTTAACCCTCCCGCAAAGCCCTACACCCACTGCGCTGCCATTAGTGCAGCCCTTGGGCACACCATAGACTACAGTTTGTGGCCCCTGGGGAAATGTTTGCGAGTACCCATGAGTTACAGCATCAGTGAGCTATTTAACATTCAACAGAGAAAGAGTAGGTTACTATCCTTTAAGCTACTGTCGTAGACCCTGCCTCTCTCTTTGGGTGAATACACAGACTACTTTTGCGAACTGCGTTTCAGCTGCATTTGTGAAGTGCACTATTTTCACACGATAATCATCTGCTTACTTCCAGCTCTGCTCATCTGCAATACCAGCATGATACATATCCAACTAGTCTAATACTTTTTTTATGTTTCCAATGAAGAAAAGGTAGAAAAGAGGGGTACAGGGTAAAAGTGTTGGTTAGTTACTTGTGAAGTTATTTTGAACTTTGATGCTTTCAGATGACGATCTCAAAGATAGTAGCCGTATTACATGACCCCTTGCTAAGTGCCAACATGGTGAAAAGTTTAAACTGAATTAGCCCAGGAGTGTTGGATTCATCAAAGGCTTGCATCATCTCACCACATCTGTCTCATGCATACACAAAAATATCAGAGATGATTGTTTATTGGCAGAAGACGACTGTTGGTTTGCTAGATAATGAGATGGAGCCCAGAGGGATCCGTTACAGATTTCTTGCACTAAGAGTCTCATTGCGAGTACCACTGTAATCTTGAAGGAACAGGTAACCACAGCAGTCAACCCCATCAAGATTATGGGAACCTTGATAACTCAGCTTCTCTGGAATATCTGACCTGGAGATTCTGGCAGCAAGTGTGCAAGTCTCAGGGAAAAATACCGGACAAAACGTGGAAACCAGCACAGAAACACATATTCTTGCACATTATTTCACAAAATCCTTTAACTGCAAGTATTTCCACTGGTCTGGAGTCACCAGGGCCCTCTATATCACTAATTCCTAGAGGGGAGGAGTACCCAACTGGTCAAGGGGTCCTGAGAAAGGCATTCGCTATACAGTTACATGACACTTCCCCACTGCACAGATTGGAAATATAAATGATGTAATGGGCTGTATATGGAGATGATTGACTTGGAAGTAGGTTGTCAAGGAGCTTTGGAAATGGAGTAGAGATTAGTTCTATAGCTATAAAGGGATGTCAGTTGGCAGGGAGGATTACTTAATTGCCTCTGGTAATAACATGTTTTTTCACCATGCTATTTTGTCCTCCTCTGTAATACAGATTGACACTTAAAGCTTTAGTTAGCAATAAATGCAACAGGAAATGAAAATGTCACTTACCCAGTGTACATCTGTTCGTGGCATCAGTCGCAGTAGATTCGCATGTTTTGCAATAGCTCGCCATCTGGTGTTGGGCCGGAGTGTTACAAGTTGTTTTTCTTCGAAGAAGTCTTTCGAGTCACGGGACCGAGTGACTCCTCCTTTTGTCTCCATTGTGCATGGGCGTCGACTCCATCTTCGATTGTTTTTCCCCGCAGAGGGTGAGGTAGGAGTTGAATTGTAGTAATAGTGCCCATGCAATGGAGTGACTAAGTATGCACCTATTTAAGGTTGAGATGATACATATATAAATAGTTGAAGGTATCTTCCAAACTGCTACAGGCTCCCGGGGAGGCGGGTGGGCACATGCGAATCTACTGCGACTGATGCCACGAACAGATGTACACTGGGTAAGTGACATTTTCAGTTCGATGGCATCTGTCGCTGTAGATACGCATGTTTTGCATAGACTAGTAAGCAGTTATCTCCCCAAAAGCGGTGGATCAGCCTGTAGGAGTGGAAGTAGTCTGAAATAATGTTCTTAATACGGCTTGACCTACTGTGGCTTGTTGTGCGGATAACACGTCTACACAGTAGTGCTTGGTGAATGTGTGAGGCGTAGACCATGTGGCTGCCTTACATATTTCTTGTTTCCTAGAAAGGCCATGGTAGCACCTTTCTTTCTGGTTGAGTGTGCCCTTGGTGTAATGGGCAGCTGTCGTTTAGCTTTAAGGTAGCAGATTTGGATGCATTTAACTATCCATCTGGCTATACCTTGTTTTGATATTGGGTTTCCTGCATGAGGTTTTTGAAATGCAATAAATAGTTGTTTAGTCTTTCTGATGTTTTTTGTTCTGTCAATGTAATACATTAATGCTCTTTTGACATCTAATGTATGTAGTGCCCTTTCAGCTACGGTATCTGGCTGTGGAAAGAACACTGGAAGTTCCACTGTTTGATTTAGATGGAACGGTGAAATAACCTTTGGCAAAAATTTAGGATTGGTCCTTAGGACGACCTTATTCTTGTGTAGTTGTATAAAAGGTTCCTGTATTGTAAACGCCTGAATCTCACTTACTCTTCTTAGGGAAGTGATGGCGATGAGAAATGCCACCTTCCAGGTTAGGAACTGTATTTCGCAGGAGTGCATGGGTTCAAAAGGTGGACCCATAAGTCTAGTTAGGACAACATTTAGGTTCCATGAAGGAACAGGTGGTGTTCTTGGTGGTATAATTCTCCTAAGGCCCTCCATGAATGCTTTAATGACTGGTATCTTATATAGGGAAGTTGAATAGGTAGTCTGCAGGTATGCAGATATTGCTGCAAGGTGTATTTTAATGGAAGAGAAAGCCAGGTTAGATTTTTGTAAGTGAAGCAAGTAACCCACTACATGTTCTGGAGTTGTGTGTAATGGTTGTATTTGATTAATATGGCAGTAGCAAACAAACCTCTTCCATTTACTTGCATAGCAGTGCCTGGTGGATGGCCTTCTGGCTTGTTTTATGACTTCCATACATTCTTGGGTAAGTTGTAAGTGCCCGAATTCTAGGATTTCAGGAGCCAGATTGCTAGATTCAGCGATGCTGGATCTGGGTGTCTGATCTTTTGGTTGTGCTGTGTCAACAGATCTGGCCTGTTGGGCAATTTGATGCAGGGTACTACTGATAGGTCTAGCAGCGTTGTGTACCAGGGTTGCCTTGCCCAAGTTGGTGCTATTAATATGAGTTTGAGTTTGTTTTGACTGAGTTTGTTTACCAGGTAAGGAAGGAGAGGGAGAGGAGGAAAAGCGTAAGCAAATATCCCTGACCAGTTCATCCATAGGGCATTGCCTTGGGACTGTTTGTGTGGGTATCTGGATGCGAAGTTTTGGCATTTTGCGTTCTCCTTTGTCGCAAACAAGTCTATCTGAGGTGTTCCCCAGAGTTTGAAATAAGTGTTCAGAATTTGGGGGTGAATTTCCCATTCGTGGACCTGTTGGTGATCTCGAGAGAGATTGTCTGCGAGTTGATTTTGGATCCCTGGTATAAATTGTGCTATTAGGCGAATTTGGTTGTGAATTGCCCAACGCCAAATCTTTTGTGCTAGCAGGCTTAACTGCGTGGAGTGCGTCCCCCCTTGCTTGTTTAGATAATACATTGTTGTCATGTTGTCTGTTTTGACGAGAATGTATTTGTGAACTATTATTGGTTGGAAAGCTTTTAGTGCTTGAAAAACTGCTAGAAGTTCTAGGTGATTTATATGCAGTTTTGTTTGATGTACGTTCCATTGTCCTCGTATGCTGTGTTGATCGAGGTGTGCTCCCCACCCTGTCATGGAAGCATCTGTTGTTATTATGTATTGTGGCACTGGGTCTTGGAAAGGCCGCCCTTTGTTTAAATTTATGTTGTTCCACCACAGAAGCGAGAGGTAAGTTTGGCGGTCTATTAACACCAGATCTAGAAGGTGACCCTGTGCTTGTGACCATTGTGATGCTAGGCACTGTTGTAAGGGCCTCATGTGCAGTCTTGCGTTTGGGACAATGGCTATGCATGAAGACATCATGCCTAGGAGTTGTAGTACCATCTTTGCTTGTATCCTTTGTGTTGGATACATGCGTTGTATGATGGTGTTGAAATTTTGAATTCTTTGGGGACTTGGAGTGGCTACTCCTTTTGATGTGTCTATTATGGCTCCCAGGTATTGTTGTACCTTGCGCGGCAGAATTTTGGATTTTGTGAAATTGACGGTGAACCCTAGTTTGAAGAGGGTTTGTATGATATGATTTGTGTGATTTGAGCACTCTAGTAACAAATGGGCCTTGATTAGCCAGTCGTCTAGATATGGGAACACATGTATTTGCTGCCTTCTTATGTGTGCAGCGACTACCGCTAGACATTTGGTAAAGACTCTTGGTGCGGTTGTTAATCTGAAAGGCAGTACCTTGAATTGGTAATGTATTCCCTTGAATACAAACCTTAGGTATTTCCTGTGCGATGGGTGTATTGGTATATGGAAATAAGCATCCTTGAGGTCTAAAGTTGCCATGTAGTCGTGTAGTTTTAGCAATGGCAATACTTCTTGTAGTGTGACCATGTGAAAGTGGTCTGATTTGATGAAAGTGTTCACTACTCTGAGGTCTAGGATTGGTCTCAGCATTTTGTCCTTCTTTGGTATCAGAAAGTACAGTGAGTAAACTCCTGTGTTTATTTGTGTGTTTTGCACTAATTCGATTGCATTCTTTTGCAATAGTGCCTGCACTTCTATCTCCAGGAGATTGGAATGGTGTGTTGTCAAATTTTGTGCTTTTGGTGGTATGTTTGGAGGGAATTGTAGAAATTCTATGCAATAACCATGTTGGATAATTGCTAGAACCCAAGTGTCTGTAGTGATTTCCTCCCATGCTTTGTAATAATGACTTATTCTTCCCCCCACTGGTGTTGTGTGGAGGGGGTGAGTGACATGTGAGTCACTGTTTAGTAGTAGGGGTTTTGGGGCTCTGAAATCTTCCTCTATTCCTAGGGAATTGCCCTCCTCTATATTGTCCCCGAAAACCTCCTCTATACTGTCCCTGGTAACTGGACGGTGTTGCTTGTGAGGTGCTGGCTTGTGTGCTCTGACCCCGAAACCCCCCTCGAAAGGGTGTTTTACGGAATGTGCTGTAATTGCCTCTGCTCTGCGGGAGTAGAGTGCGCCCATGGCTTTGGCAGTGTCCGTATCTTTTTTGAGTTTCTCAATCGCTGTGTCCACTTCTGGACCGAACAGTTATTTTTCGTTAAAAGGCATATTGAGAACTGCTTGTTGAATCTCTGGTTTAAATCCAGACGTTCGGAGCCATGCATGCCTTCTGATAGTTACAGATGTATTAATTGTCCGTGCAGCTGTATCTGCAGCGTCCATGGAGGAGCGGATCTGGTTGTTGGAAATGGTCTGTCCCTCCTGAACCACTTGTTTTGCCCTATTTTGTAAGTCCTTGGGCAGATGTTCAATGAGATGTTGCATCTCGTCCCAGTGGGCTCTGTCATAGCGCGCAAGTAGTGCCTGGGAGTTCGCGATGCGCCACTGGTTTGCAGCTTGTGCTGCGACTCTCTTACCAGCTGCATCGAACTTGCGGCTTTCTTTATCTGGGGGTGGTGCATCTCCAGATGTGTGGGAGTTGGCCCTTTTCCTAGCTGCTCCTACGACGACAGAGTCTGGTGGCAGCTGTGTAGTGATGAAAACCGGGTCTGTAGGAGGCGCCTTATACTTTTTTTCCACCCTTGGTGTGATAGCCCTACTTTTGACCGGCTCCTTAAAGATTTCTTTTGCGTGCCGGAGCATACCAGGGAGCATAGGCAGGCTTTGGTATGAGCTGTGGGTGGAGGAGAGTGTGTTGAATAAAAAATCATCCTCGACCTGTTCTGAGTGGAGGCTTACGTTGAGAAATTGTGCTGCCCTACCCACCACCTGAGAATACGCGGTGCTGTCCTCTGGTGGAGATGGCTTCGTAGGGTATGCCTCCGGACTGTTATCTGACACTGGGGCGTCGTATAGATCCCATGCGTCTTGATCTTGGTCACCCTGGCTTATGGTGGTGTGAGCTGGGGAGTGTGATGGAGTTTGTGCTGGTGAGACGTTAATCACGGGCGGAGGAGAGGGTGGTGGGGTAACTCTTTTCACCACTTTTGGTTGTGGTGTCTGTTCAGTTTGGAACTCCAACCTTCTCTTTCTTCTAATGGGGGGGAAGGGTGCTTATTTTTCCTGTCCCCTGCTGTATGAAAATACGCTTTTGCGTATGGTCCACATCAGTTGATTGTAGCTCTTCCTCAAACCTATGCTTTTGCATTTGGGAGGTTAGCGAGTGCTCTTCTGTATAAGAGCCTGAAGCTGGGTCGCTTGCAGTTTGTTTCGGCACCGAAACCCTGTCTGCGTGTTTTTTCGGCTCCGATGTGACTTTTTTCTTTTTCGGGGCCGAAACCTCTCGGCGTCGATCTTCTTCGGTGCCGCTGTCTCGGCGTCGAGCCGTGTCCACACCGGCATCTCGGTGTCGAGGCTTGTCTCCAGCACTTTCTCGGTCCCGAGAAGGCTGCGTGCCGGTGTCTCGACCGGAGTCGGACGATCTCGGCACTGTTTGGGCCTTTTTCGGTGCAGACGGTCGGTCACCGAATTTATGGGTGGAGCCATGGCCTGATGGCAGTGGCGTCCCCTGGGCCTTGTAAATCTTCCTCTGTGTGGTTTTCGACGTCTTACTCACGGTTTGTGTATCGTCGAATCCTTTGGAGTCTGAGTCTTGGATCGAGAAGGTACCTTCCTCTTCTTGTTCCTCGAACTCTCGGTGGGCTGTCGGCGCGGACGCCATCTGAAGTCTTCTGGCTCGACGGTCTCGGAGTGTTTTACGGGACCGGAACGCACGACAGGCCTCGCAGGTGTCTTCACTGTGCTCAGGTGACAGGCACAGGTTACAGACCAAGTGTTGGTCTGTATAGGGGTATTTATTGTGGCATTTGGGGCAGAAACGGAACGGGGTCCGTTCCATCGGCGTTCTTCAGCACGCGGTCGGGCCGACCAGGCCCCGACGGGGGATCGAAAAACTACCCCGAAGGGCACCGGAGCTCTTCGATCTTCGATGCGGTGTTGAATCTAACTACGCCGAACGCAACAATACCGACGAAAATCTTCCGAAATTAGCTATCTTTCCGTTCCGAAACTCGGAGCGACAGGAACACGTCCGAACCCGATGGCGGAAAAAAAACAATCGAAGATGGAGTCGACGCCCATGCGCAATGGGGACAAAAGGAGGAGTCACTCGGTCCCGTGACTCGAAAGACTTCTTCGAAGAACAACAACTTGTAACACTCCTGCCCAACACCAGATGGCGAGCTATTGCAAAACATGCGTATCTACAGCGACAGATGCCATCGAACTGGTAATATCATGGCAGAACTCTTTTCTGATGTACAATGTAATTTCTAGTGGTTGCAAAGAAATGTATTTGTTAAGTTTCACAACTTTAGATGGTGGTTAAATCAATACTTTTTCAGCTTCTGTAAACACAGTGCCACAACTTTATGTTTTTACCTTGTTTTTTAACTACATGAGAATAAGTACATGGCTAGCCACATGTGTTTTAAAAACTAAGAATAGATATTAGTGAGTTTCCAACACTGAAAAATATTCACAGAAAATATAAAAGAAATGCCACAGTACACAATCAGATCAGTGTACAACCAGATACAATATGGAGGGAAGTTATAACTTCATTGCATGATGGTTTCGGCTGAATCTGAAAAAGGATATTTTGTGGTCAAAAGGAAGGTGAGCAACTTATTTTACAGATAATCCAGACAATGTTGGTCAGGCATTTTTGACATCGGTGCCTCTTCGGACCACACAGTCCTATCTGGCTACACCCTGCACTGATAAGTTGTAAGTGGGGGGATGAATGGGGCAGAAGATGACCAATGGGCAGATGTTGCTTCAGAGAATCTTACACAAGCAGTCAGTCAGGAGGAACTCAAGAAGGATAAAAGTATTTTAATTTCCCAGGTGTGGTACATTTTTGTACTCGTCTGCTGTGCGTTTGTTAAATGCGACACCCAAGGGTGTGATTTTACAGGCGAGTGACTGTTCTCTCACTATTAAAAAAAAAGAAAATGTCCTGAGACCCCGATAACTATTCGCCCATCATTCATCTACTCTTCGTATTCAAGATTATTAATAAAACAGTCTACACAAGACTTCAAAAACACATCAACACAAATCCCCTTCACGACTACCAATCAGGCTTCAGCTCACGCTGCATTATGGAACCACCACCATACAAGGAGCAGATGACGACCAGAAGACTACAGAGATGGCTTTTGCCTCTTGATACTTCTGGGCCCACTCTCTCCCTTGACATCTAAACTGGAATGTATTGTCAATGTTCTCCACTGGTTCACCTCTAACCTATACAACTAAACTGACACTGGTTTGTTCACATAGGTACAGCAAAGTCCCAGATGGTTCGCATCACTTGCAGAGTAACCCACAGCCCGGGCTTTATCCTGTCCCCACTCATCTTCAACCTCTATGTAAAGCC
Source organism: Pleurodeles waltl (assembly GCF_031143425.1). NCBI lineage: Eukaryota > Metazoa > Chordata > Amphibia > Caudata > Salamandridae > Pleurodeles > Pleurodeles waltl. Next base: position 1,518,769,691 of record NC_090447.1, read on the forward strand.
CTTTAAAAGAGTACTCACAGACAAAAGCATGGAATTTCAATAATACACTGAAAAAAACCACAAGAGTCCTTGCGCCTACCTGAAGCTCAACCCCACCAAGACTAATTTTTTTCCTGTTTGCAAATAAAAGCAAACAATAACTAGCTGAAACGTGGATCAACAACATGAAGCAGGGTTAGAACGTGTTATGGGCTACTGTGTTTGAAGCCTCACAAACATAAAAAGACTTTGGGTGACACTCGGTCGGACATCCTGGAAACTCAAGGGTTCTAAATTGCACCTATTACACCTGCCAATTTAAAACCCAAGTATCACAAAGTTTAGCATTTAATTCGAATCCAAGAAGCAAGAGATCAGCAGAACTGCCAGTGCCCAAAGTAATCAACAACTCATCCTAAACTCAAAAATTATATACTGAAACTCCAGCATGGTAATCACACTAATATAATACTATGGGAACTGAACACTCGCTTTCTGTCAGAGTGCAACATCTGAGACCATGGGGATAAATGAGCCTGTTACTTATTAAGAGCAGATGAGTGTTTAGTTACCTGTTTCTTTGAGTGGTCTGTAACTGGGCAGTATTTGGAGGCACTTCCGTAGCGGAGTTCTTACATCACTGATCTTCAAGAACATTAGGAGCGTGCTCTCCTGAAGATATGAACTGATTGCAACTGCAACAACAATCACCTATCTTAGTCTAAGGCAAGGCACAAAGGTGGCTCAGGGAAATACATACCACATTTTAGTGCTTCAGTTAGCCCAGAGAAGGCAAGAAAGGCTTGTAAACATAATATGAAGCTTCACTGTCTTGCTGTTTATTTGGCCGAACTCAGAACATTCATCCTCAATTATAAAAGCAAAAATATATTTTTAACTCTAAGCAACTTATGACTCATTTGTTACAGTGAATATAAAATACTTCACCTTTACACCAGTCGGTCTGACTTGTGTTGAGCATATCGAGAGTTTTCCTTCTGACTTGTTCAAGTGGGAAAGGACTCTCCTTTTTGTCTGAACCAAGCAGATCATGGCTCCGTCTTCTGTCTGTGTCAAGACGATCAAGACTCTCAATTCTGCCTGTGCTGAGCAGATCAGGGTTCTCCGACCTCTCTGTGCAAAGCCTTTTAGGCCTCCCCATTCCGTCTGTCTGCAGAGGATCCTTCAGGCACGGGACAACCTCTCTGCTTGTGGTGCACGCGTCCAATTTGGAAACTGTAGCACCTATTAAAATAAGAACCTCCAAATTTGAATAATGCATTATCCAATTTCACAGAGATTTTATTTATATGGTCAGTGTATATGTCCCATCCAGCCTATGGAATTGAAAGGAATTCTTTGGTTTATGCTAAACAGAATATTCAACCTGCTTATAATGACACATTTGAGCAAAGTACAGGTTTCCAGAAATTTTATAAAATAGAGACACAATTCTATATTGTTTAGTGTGTATAATGTTATTCTTCACTATAGAAAGAAAATAAAGAACAGTGAACATACACACACATATATATCATACACACACACACACACACACACACTCACAGTCTCCCAGTCCCTGGACACACTTTAGTTTGCACTGCAGAAGGTGCTCACTGCTAGCACACAAGGGGTCTCAAGGGGCCACAAAGATCCTTGATAAGCAGGGCTGGGTGGTGGGCCTTCTAGAAATAAAGGAACTTCCTCAGCCTTTTGTTCAGTGAGGGGCAAAATAAAACTGCTCAGTTAACGAGTCCATGCTCAAGAGTTGCCCTTAACGTTTAGGTCATGTGCTCTTCTTCCCACTACTGCCAGCTCCTCGAGATCAGGATTGCGATCCCAGTCCCTACTGCCTCTAGTTCGAGACCGCTGCCTGGAGGTCTGCTGGGGTAAGCACTTCCTTCTGCTGGGTCGCCACTTTGTCTGCTATCCTTGAGGCCAAGACTGTTTAAAGGCCCAGTGCTGTTAGTTTATCTTTAGGGGTATTATTTTAATTTACTTTTTGTAAGGAAATGCCTCCTTGGCATGGTTACCCCCTGACTTTTTGCCTTTGCTGATGCCAAGTTATGATTTGAAAGTGGGCTGAGGCCTGCTAACCAGGTCCCAGCACCAGTGTTCTTTCCCTAACCTGTACCTTTGTTTCCACAATTGGCACACCCTGGCATCCAGTTAAGTCCCTTGTAACTGGTACCCCTGGTACCAAGGGCCCTGATGCCAGGGAAGGTCTCTAAGGGATGCAGCAGGTCTTATGCCACCCTGGGGACCCCTCACTCAGCACAGACACTGCTTGCCAGCTTGTGTGTGCTAGTGGGGATAAAAAGACTAAGTCGACATGGCACTCCCCTCAGGGTGCCATGACAACCTCAAACTGCCTATAGGTATAGATAAGTCACCCCTCCAGCAGGCCTTACAGCCCTAAGGCAGGGTGCACTATACCATAGATGAGGGCATAAGTGCATGAGCACTATGCCCCTACAGTGTCTAAGCAAAACCTTAGACATTGTAAGTGCAGGGTAGCCATAAGAGTATATGGTCTGGGAGTCTGTCATGCACGAACTCCACAGCACCATAATGGCTACACTGAAAACTGTAAAGTTTGGTATCAAACTTCTCAGCACAATAAAATGCACACTGATGCCAGTGTACATTTTATTGTAACCTACACCCCAGAGGGCACCTTAAATGTGCCCCCTGAAACCTTAACCGACTACCAGTGTGGGCTGACTAGTTTTAGCAGCCTGCCAAACACCAGACATGTTGCTGGCCACATGGGGAGAGTGCCTTCGCCACTCTGTGGCTAGTAACAAAGCCTGTACTGGGTGGAGGTGCCTCTCACCTCCCCCTGCAGGAACTGTAACACCTATCGGTGAGCCTCAAAGGCTCACCCCCTTTGTTACAGCACCCCAGGGCACTCCAGCTAGTGGAATTGCCCACCCCCTCTGGCCAGGCCCCACTTTTGGTGGCAAGGCCGGAGGAGATAATGAGAAAAACAAGGAGGAGTCACTGGCCAGTCAGGTCAGCCCCTAAGGTGTCCTGAGCAGAGGTGACTGACTTTTAGAAATCCTCCATCTTGCAGATTGAGGATTCCCCCAATAGGATTACGGATGTGCCCCCCTCCCCTCAGGGAGCCATTGGCTACTAACCCCCCAGACCTAAACACACCCCTAAATCGAGTATTTAGGGGCTCCTAGAACACAGCAAGAGAGATTCCTGCAACCTAAGACGAAGAAGGACTGCTGAGCTGAAAATCCTGCAGAGAAGACGGAGACACCAACTGCTTTGGCCCCAGCTCTACCGGCCTGTCTCCCCACTTCAAAAGAACTGCTCCAGCAACGCGTTCCACAGGGTCCAGCGACCTCTGAAGCCTCACAGGACTACCCTGCATCTAAAAGGACCAAGAACTCCCGAGGACAGCGGCTCTGCTCCAAGAAAGAAGCGTCTTTGCAACAAAGAAGCAACTTTGAAAGAACACATGTTTCCCGCCGGAAGCGTGAGACTTTGCACTCTGCACCTGACGCCCCCGGCTCGACTTGTGGAGAACAAACACTACAGGGAGGACTCCCCGGTGACTGCGAGCCCGTGAGTAGCCAGAGTTGACCCCCCCTCAGCGGCGCCTGCAGAGGGAATCCAGAGGCTCCCCCTGACCGCGACTGCCCTCTTCAAAGACCCGACGCCTGGTAAGGACACTGCACCCGCAGCCCCCAGGACCTGAAGGATCCGACCTCCAGTGCAGAAACGACCCCCAGGTGGCCCTCTCCCTTGCCCAGGTGGTGGCTACCCAGAGGAGCCGCCCCCCCCCCTTGCCTGCATCACTGAAGAGACCCTAGGTCTCCCATTGGATTACATTGCAAACCCTATGCCTGTTTGCACACTGCAACCGGCCGCCCCGTGCCGCTGAGGGTGTACTTTTTGTGCTGACTTGTGTCCCCCCCGGTGCCCTACAAAACCCCCCCTGGTCTGCCCTCCGAAGATGCGGGTACTTACCTGCTGGCAGACTGGAACCGGGGCACCCCCTTCTCCATTGAAGCTTATGCGTTTTGGGCACCACTTTGACCTCTGCACCTGACCGGCCTTCAGCTGCTGGTGTGGTAACTTTGGGGTTGCCCTGAACCCCCAACGGTGGGCTACCTTGCACCCACCTTTGAACCCTTTAGGTGGTTTACTTACCTGCAAAACTAACAAACACTTACCTCCCCCAGGAACTGTTGAAAATTGCACAGTGTCCAGTTTTAAAATAGCTTATTGCCATTTGTGTGAAAACTGTATATGCTATCTTGCTAATTCAAAGTTCCTAAAGTTCCTAAGTGAAATACCTTTCATTTAAAGTATTGTTTGTAAATCTTGAACCTGTGGTTCTTAAAATAAACTAAGAAAAGATATTTTTCTATACAAAAACCTATTGGCTGGAATGGTCTCTGAGTGTGTGTTCCTCATTTATTGCCTGTGTGTATGTACAACAAATGCTTAACACTACTCCTTTGATAAGCCTACTGCTCGACCACACTACCACAAAATAGAGCATTAGTATTATCTCTTTTTGCCACTATCTTACCTCTAAGGGGAACCCTTGGACTCTGTGCATACTATTCCTTACTTTGAAATAGTGCATACAGAGCCAACTTCCTACACTTTTAGTGTTAATTTAAGCCCAGGTTCTCCTAGGGTTAGAATGAAGCCGGAGCCTTCATTATCTCCTGCTACACATCCTCCCCACAGTGAACCAAAAGGACCCCTCAACTGCAGCTTCTCCCGTCGCACAGGATCACCTACCCGTATTGGACCCCACACCAAGAGGAACCACTCCAACGCATCCTGCTCAACGCCTGCTACCTCTGCAAACACACCACGGAAATCTGGGACACCATCACTACCCTCACCCCTGATGTCGCCCTCATCACCGAAACATGGCTCAACTGGCACTCAAACCCCGACATCACCACTGCCACTCCAGGTGGCTAGAGGATGATACACTGAGACCGCACCAACAAACATGGAGGCAGAATCACAACCATCTTCAAGGAAACCATACGATACACCATCACCAACGATGACCTAATGCCGCCCATGGAACACCTCAACTTCAGACTACAAACTGACACCAAAACATTGATAAGAGGCACCCTCGCCTACAGACCCCTGGGGCCACGACCAGCTTTGTGTGACACCATCTACAACCCCATCACACGCCGTTAGACATCGACTCCCACCTCTACGTTCTACTCTGCGATCTCAATTTCCAAGTAGACGACCCCCCTATGACACCAACTACACTATCCTTCTGGACAGCCTGAACAACATCGGTCTTACTCACCTGGTCCCAGAACCCACACACAAAGTAGGATACACACTCAACACTTTCACCTCAAGTGACAGAATCAAATTCACCTATGTCACAGAACACAGCATTGTTAACTTCATTGTTCGTCCGACACCCAACACAACACCGCTAGCACCACAATGGCCCCCACCACAGCTGTGGCAAGGTAAATTAAAATCAGTCGACACAATCCCTCAGCACCACACAACCCAGAATGGCAGCAGACCGTGACCAGGCCGTCCAGGACTTCTCTACCTGGATCACCAAATGCTCTGACATTCGTCCCTCTGAAACCAGTGAAAGACAACAAAATCCCAAAACAAGCCAGATGGTTCACCGTAGAGCTCAGATGCACCAAGCGCAACTACTACCATCTCAAAAAGACATAGCGTATCACTAAGAACCCCTCTGACAGAGCCACTTACAAAACAGCCCTCAGCAACAACCACCTGTGCATCAAGGAAGTGAAGACAGCAGTAATTTCCTCTGCATCGAAACAGCAGCCACTCACACAAAGGAACCCTTCAAAATAGTCGAGGAATTTGCCAACCCAACAGCCATTGAGAACACTATTTAACCCTTCCAGGAACCCTGCAACACCCTCCAGGACTACTTGTACAACAAGATTTCCACCATCTACAGCAACTGCGACCCCCAGCCCACTTATCTCAGCCTCAGAACACCAGCAGAACAGTCCCACCTGGTCTCCACTCACCACTTACACCACCACAACTATCATGGCATCCATCCATTCTGGGGCACCCACTACATCCTCCGTGCAGGTGGGCAGAAGGGGTTAGGTCACATGCACTCTTCGCGCTACTGAATTATGACAGCTGTGCACTAGCCTCTGATTTCGACCTAGGAGGTACTATCCAATTTGCATTAACGGCTGGAAAATAACTTCTGTCACCACCCTGTTACATAAATGGGAACTACAATTTGATGGAATTTCTCAGATTAGGAAATGTACAAATACTCTTTACTTATGAGAGGTAGTGCCCTCCTGGGCATTATTTTGCATTATTCTGACATTATTTCCAAGTACTGAATTGGTTACAAAGGGGTTCACTTTCTTGCACCTGAATTATTTTTAGTCCTGAACAAGTGCAGCGGACCCTGCTTAGTTTGGCCACGAAACATGTTGACCTGATTTGTTTTGGCTACGTGGGCACATTGAATCCCTGGCATAGCCCTGCCTTGTTAGACATTGTTTTTAATCCAGCCAAGGCTGCCACAACATTAAAGGTCATTGTGGACTCTCTTAGACTGTTTTAATTATTGTTTCTCTAGTATTAACCAACATGTCACACACTTGACCCCACACTATTAGGACACCCTCACACTGACCATCATCATTATCATATGGCATATAAATACAAGATCTCTGCTAAAGTGACCCATCAAGGGGCCAGTAGGACACTGCAGTGCCGTTCCTACAAGGAGCAGCCCGATGACGGAGCATGACCTTCCTATGGGGTGTGTGAGGGTACCACAAGATAATGTATAGGACTCCCCTGGGTTGGGGTGGAGTTTGATGTTATTGCCTGTTTCAGCAGTCTTTATTAGGAACAGTACCTTCTTCTGTAGTGAACTGATGGTCTGGGAACCAAGGTAATGGAACTTTATTGGTTCTGAGTCCACCCACTACATCTTCAATCTCTGAACCAAAGCACCTACTCAACACGTCACAATCAGGATTCCGTGCCAACCACAACACTGAGACCGCACTGATTGCCGTCACTGATGACATTAGATCTCTCTTCGACCACAGAGAAACTGTAGCCCTGATCCTCCTTGACCTCTCCGCTGCATTTGACAAAATCTCCCACCACACTCTCATCAGCTGATTCCGCAATACTGGCACACAGCAGAACGCTCTCATATGGTTCGCCTCTTTCCTGAGAGGACGTACCCAGAGCATCTGACTACCTCTTTTCACCTCTGCACCCAAGGATGTCATAGGCGGTGTACCCAAAGGATAAACTCTCAGCTCCACCCTGTTCAACATCTATATGAGCCCCCCCGACGTTGTCAAATCCCACAAAATCAAAATAATCTCACACGCAGACAACACTCAACTAATCCTCTCGCTCCCTGAGGACCCCTCAAGCACCAGAACCAACTTCTGCAACGCCATGATCAACATAGCCAAATGGATTAGAGACAACTGCCTCAAACTGAACTCAGACAAAACAGAAGTAATAATCTTTGGCAAGAACATCTCCTTTTGAGACCACAGCTGGCGGCTGGCGGCCGGCAGAACTCGGGACTTACACCTACACCAACAGACCACGCGTGCAACCTGGGCATCACCCTGAACGGCCAACTGACCATGCTCCACAAAATGTTCATATGCATCCCAATCAACACCAGAAAGACTGTCAGGCTCTCGTCACCAGCTGCTTCGACTACAGCAACACTCTACACCAGAATCTCTACCCACCTCCTCAGAAGACTCCAGCTCATACAGAACACTGCAGCCAGACCCATCTTGGATCTCCCCAGAAGGACACACGACTCCCCCCACCCCAGAGACCCCCACTCGCTTCCCATCCAGAACAGATGCCAGTTTAATATCCACATGCTTGCATACAAAACTCTACACGACAAAGGACCAACCTACTTAAACCACATGATAAGATTCCATCTGGCCACGAGACAACTTTGCTCCATGTCACTCGCCCTCGCACACACCACGCATCCATCGCCGCCTCAGCAGGGTCGCTCCTTCTCCTACATCGCTGTCAAGATCTGGAATGACCTGCCTCTGCAACTCCAAAGAGCAGCCACCCTAACTGACTTCAGAGAGAAACTAAAGACCTAGCTTTGCGACAGACACACAGCACCCTCAGAGCCCGGATACCCCTAAGGGTGACAGTGCTGCGCTACACAAAAACTGATTGATTGACATGTGCACAGAGGAGATAGAATCTGAAGAATACCTCCAAGCTCTGTCCGAGACATTCACAAACAAGCAAATCTTCCTAAATGTAAAGTAGTCAATCCTGATGACATCCACACTAGTGATTTAAGTAGCCTTTGTCACCTGTGGCATAACAAAACTTATGGGGGCCCCCCCTGCAAAGTACATGGAGGGGACCCACTCCCCTGCCTACCACTTTTGCTGAGGGGCCCACTGGAGCTCGGGGACCCCACCTTGTGGGGGCTTATGTTATGCCACTGTTTGTCACTCACTCAAAGTGGTCAAGAAGCATAAACTGAGCTTTAAACATTCCAGTGCAAATAGAATGTTACCTGCCATTGATTCAGAAACCTTAATTAGCAGTTCCCCTGGCTGGATGTCTTCACATCCCTACAATCTGTCTCCTACTTGCATTCGATTTAGTCTGGGTTGGAAACAATCGGAAAATATCAGATCATGAAGTAAAAACAGAGGGTGGTCATTCCAACTGTATTTTGCATAAGAAGCAATGACGGTACAAGCCGGTCCTTATGCCCATGTGTTCTTGTGTCTTCGAACAAGCATCAATTCACAAGTTATTTCTGCAGGAAAAAAAAACACCCTACGCGTTAACTCATGTAACACTGAGCTGTTCTCACTCACTTTGGGAAAGGCCTTCACTGTCTCTTCTGTCAAAATCTTCATCATCCAGAGGGCACACACCTTCCTTTTCTTTGGCTCTTAATGAAAAGACAGAGTTTGCAATGACAGGGCCTAGTTAAAAATAAAAAGGAATGTGTAAGTGATCAAAAGCTGCTTGAGTCCTCAGCAAAGAGAAAAGGAGTGTAAACATAGGGATTGACAAAGACCAGGACTGGTGAAACGAGGAACACCTATACTTCCTGTGCACTGGGAGTCATCATCACAATTATGAGCACTGACTGCGATCTGAAAAAGGAGTCATGGGTAAACGCACATTTTTATTGCTACAATATACCATTTAACAAGACAAAAACAATTAGCTGTAAACCATCCGCTGGCAGAGAATTCAGAAATTATTACACAAAGTGAAGCCTGAAGTCAAAGCCATATATAAAGTTAGTGGTATTTGGCTTTCCGGTCCTACGCTGAGAATCATAAAGCGATTCACTCCATGCCTTGCATGCATATGTATATAGAAAAGAAAGCAATTTAAGAAATGTATTTACTGAAAAAAGAATGTACACTGAATAGAAAAATTGGAACACCAATTATAACAGCCCTAAACCGACCACCAGCCTAGTTAGTTATACCCTGCACAAACGTCATTGTACTTTACCCAGTGACAGGAAGACTTGGTGAATTTCCTTCATCACATTTGCATAAAGATCCTTCTGCCACTTGTCTAAGAGCTCCCACTCCTCATCTGAGAAACAGGCAACAACATCCTGGAATGTAAGCAGGGCCTGAAAGAAGAAATGTTTTTACAAACATTCATATTTTACTCATAAAATGAACACAGCTGGGCATGATCTAGACAAAATGTGTTCAGTACTACAAACAGTCTGGGGTGCACAGGCCCGGATTACAATTATACTGATCCTATGGCAGGAGAGTGATGGTGCCACATGAGACACACTTGGTGCCTATGACAGATGAAGCACAGTCTGCCCTCGTCACACCAGTAAAGCATGCCTAGCACTAGCCAGAATTAAGCTCCTAGTGACTGCACAGAGGGCCACATGGAGATACTGTCCACACCTATCTGTCTGGCTAAAGGGAACTGCTGGATGCAGAGAGCCCCATGATGCCAACTCAGTGTCCAGTGATTAGAAACAGATTCAAACATGCAGAAACTGAGACGTTTCCAGATGCATCAGTAGCAGATGCATCAGTAACAGGTTACAGAGGCAGATTCCAGATGCATCAGTAACAGAGGTTACAGAGGCAGATGTGTGCCCTCACTCATTTCAGGTGTAGGCCGTGTCTGGCCTTGAGCTTCCTCCTCTTATTGACAGAGGAAGCTTTGAAGTTTCTGAATGTTTTTTACTGCTTTTTACGATTATACTTTTATCCACACAGTACACAATTGTTTTGAATTTGTCAACATGAAGCTGTTACATCATTACTTAACCTGTGTACATATAAAGTGTGGGTCATACATGTCTTTCGCTCTCAACTGCTTTATTAGCAGCAATATTGAACTGTAACCAAACTCACAGAACTTCGCCTGGCCTAGCATCTTATGGGTAACATGTACTCCCCACAGGGTAGTTCCTCCTCCCCACTATTGAAACCAGGAGCTAACCCCATGTGAGTGGCATCTGAATCACAGCATGGTGTTGCAGGCATTCCCAGTTATTTGGGTTGGGGGGGGGGGGTTGATCTCTGAGCATCTAGTAAGTAATCTATGCATCTCGGCAGCAAAACCATCAGTCAAGTCCCTCCAGAGGTAAGCTGTAGGATGCTTAACGTAGCACCTGCACTCCTCACTAAATAGGGTGGCACACTCCGCTGCTGCCCATTTCACCTCTGCTTTCCATCTGCACTGGCGGGGGTGCCCTCTGAGGATCGTCGGTCCATAGCTAGGGCGCAGCGGGCCAACAACAAGGCCACGTCTGTGAACCTGGCATATGCCCACTGGTACATTGGGCGAGCAGCTTGAACATGACATTTGTATCATTCAAGCTTATTTTATTTTTTTTGCGCCCTAAAAATGTTGGTGCTGCAATTGTCTACCTACTGTAGAATAACTGCAGCTCATCCTCCAGCTCTTCATCTGCTGAATTTAGGAATAGCTACAGTTCATCCCCACCCCCTCCCCTGGCCTACTGTAAAATGTCTACAGCTCGCCCAAACCCCTTCCCCTGGCCACTCTTAGAATATCTACAGCTCATCTTCTCCTTATCGCCTTCATCTGCCTATTACAGAATATCTACAGCTCATCCCATCTCCTTCACTTGTCCTGCAAAACATCTGCAGCTCAAAACCATTCCCTGGCCTACTTTACAATATCTACAGCTCAAAATCATCTCTTACCTGCTTACTACAGAATATCTACAGCTCACCCCATGTCCTTCACTTGACCAGCAGAACATCTACAGCTCAAACCCATCCCCTGGCCTACTTTAGAACATCTACAGCTCATCATCTCCTTCACCTGGCCTAATGTAAAATATCTACCGTACAGCTCATTCCCACCCCCTTCCTCTGGCCTACTATAGAGTATCTCCAGCTCATCCCTGCCCCCTTTCTCTTGCCTACTGTAGAATATTTACAGCTGCTCCTCATCTCCTTCACCTGCATAATGTAGAATATCTACAGCTCATCCCCGCCCCCTTGCCTACATTTGAATAGCTACAGCTCATCCCCATCCCATTTCACACTGTAGAACACCTACAGCTAATTGTGAGCTAGACTGAAAACCCTATTCTGGATCATTTAAACATGCCTGATGTTAGGAGGACCTAAAAAATTGGTGTTGCAATTGACTCGTCTGCTGAACACTAGGCCTCTGAATCAGTTTGATTGTCTGTGGTTATAACGATGGTACTGTCTCCAATTTAAGTGGAAACCTAGACTACAGACTTTTATTTCTAAAGTAAGTTCCAAACCCAAAACAGCAGGCCACATGAAAGAGGATGAGGGTGAGCAGCAGATATTCTACAGTAAGGCAAGTGAAGCGGATGAGCATAAGGATGGGCTGTAGAAATTTTACAGCTCAGCATTTGAAGCTGAGGAGAGTGAGCTTTAGATATTCTACAGCTCGGCATGTGAAGGTGAGGAGGATGAGCTTTAGATATTCTGCAGCTCGGCATGTGAAGAGGAAGAGCTTTAGATATTCTACAGCTCTGCATGTGAAGGTGGAGTAGGATGAGCTTTAGATATTCTTCAGCTCGGCATGTGAAGGTGAGGAGAGTGAGCTTTAGATATTCTACAGCTCGGCATGTGAAAGTGAGGAGATGAGCTTTAGATATTCTACAACTCGGCATGTGAAGGTGAGAAGGATGAGCTTTAGATATTCTGCAGCTCGGCATGTGAAGAGGATGAGCTTTAGATATTCTACAGCTCAGCATCTGAAGGTAGAGGAGGATGAGGTTTAGATATTCTACAGCTCGGCATGTGAAGGTGAAGAGCTTTAGATATTCTACAGCTCGGCATGTGAAGGTGAAGAGCTTTAGATATTCTACAGCTCGGCATGTGAAGGTGGAGGAGGATGAGCTCTAGATAGTCTACAGCTCGGCATGTGAAAGGGAGGATGAGCTTTAGATATTCTACAGCTCGGCATGTGAAAGTGAGGAGGATGAGCTTTAGATATTCTGCAGCTCGGCATGTGAAGAGGATGAGCTTTAGATATTCTACAGCTCAGCATCTGAAGGTAGAGGAGGATGAGCTTTAGATATTCTACAGCTCGGCATGTGAAGGTGAAGAGCTTTAGATATTCTACAGCTCGGCATGTGAAGGTGAAGAGCTTTAGATATTCTACAGCTCGGCATGTGAAGGTGAAGAGGAAGAGCTTTAGATATTCTACAGCTCGGCATGTGAAGGTGAAGAGGAAGAGCTTTAGATATTCTACAGCTCGGCATGTGAAGGTGAAGAGGAAGAGCTTTAGATATTCTACAGCTCGGCATGTGAAGGTGAAGAGGAAGAGCTTTAGATATTCTACTACTCGGCATGTGAAGGTGAAGAGGAAGAGCTTTAGATATTCTACTACTCGGCATGTGAAGCTGAGGAGAGTGAGCTTTAGATATTCTACAGCTCAGCATGTCAAGGTGAGGAGGATGAGCTTTAGAAATTCTGCAGCTCGGCATGTGAAGAGGATGAGCTTTAGATATTCTACAGCTCAGCATCTGAAGGTAGAGGAGGATGAGCTTTAGATATTCTACAGCTCGGCATGTGAAGGTGAAGAGGAAGAGCTTTAGATATTCTACAGCTCGGCATGTGAAGGTGAAGAGGAAGAGCTTTAGATATTCTACAGCTCGGCATGTGAAGGTGAAGAGGAAGAGCTTTAGATATTCTACTACTCAGCATGTGAAGCTGAGGAGAGTGAGCTTTAGATATTCTACAGCTCAGCATGTCAAGGTGAGGAGGATGAGCTTTAGAAATTCTGCAGCTCGGCATGTGAAGAGGAAGAGCTTTAGATATTCTACAGCTCGGCATGTGAAGGAGTAGGATGAGCTTTAGATATTCTACAGCTCGGCATGTGAAGGTGAGGAGAGTGAGCTTTAGATATTCTACAGCACGGCATGTGAAAGTGAGAAGGATGAGCTTTAGATATTCTACAGCTCGGCATGTGAAAGTGAGGAGGATGAGCTTTAGATATTCTACAACTCGGCATGTGAAGGTGAGAAGGATGAGCTTTAGATATTCTGCAGCTTGGCATGTGAAGAAGAAGAGCTTTAGATATTCTACAGCTCGGCATGTGAAAGTGAGGAGGATAAGCTTTAGATATTCTGCAGCTCGGCATGTGAAGAGGATGAGCTTTAGATATTCTACAGCTCAGCATCTGAAGGTAGAGGAGGATGAGCTTTAGATATTCTACAGCTCGGCATGTGAAGGTAAAGAGCTTTAGATATTCTACAGCTCGGCATGTGAAGGTGAAGAGCTTTAGATATTCTACAGCTCGGCATGTGAAGGTGAAGAGCTTTAGATATTCTACAGCTCGGCATGTGAAGGTGAAGAGGAAGAGCTTTAGATATTCTACAGCTCGGCATGTGAAGAGGAAGAGCTTTAGATATTCTACAGCTCAGCATGTGAAAGTGAGGAGGATTAGCTTTAGATATTCTACAGCTCAGCATGTGAAGGTGGAGGAGGATGAACTTTAAATATTCTACAGCTCAGCGTGTGAAGGTGGAGGAGGATGAACTTTAAATATTCTACAGCTCAGCGTGTGAAGGTGAGGAGGATGAGCTTTAGATATTCTACAGCTCGGCATGTGAAGGTGCTTTCAATGCCAGTCAGGTCATCTGGAGCTGGATTCCGCTGGAGACCAGAGTCCTCTAATCTCCACCTCTTCCAGATGGCCGTCCCATCCCGGAAGTGACGCATCTGTCACTACTGTGAGATCTGGTTGGAGAAGGGAGAGTAGTCTGCCTCTGACCCAATCGAGGTTATTTAACCACCACTGCAGGGGTCTTTTGCAGTTCCCCCTGAGATCTGAACCATGTTGGTGAGATTCCTGTGATGCTCCACCTACTGGAACTTCAGGTCCCACTGCAGAGGCCTCATATGCCATCTGGCATGATTTACTAAATGGATGCATGAGGCCAAGCAGCCTCAGAGTCTGTTTCACCGAAATCCGGGATAGAGGCCGAAACATCAGAATCATAAGTTGAATATCCTGGACTTGCTGCTCAGGAGGATAGGCCTGAAACTGCACTGTGTCCAGAACAGCTCCAGTGAAAAAGAGCATCCGAAAGTGAGTCCGGCGGGACTTTGGCACGTTTATAGTGAACTCCAGCGAATGCAGGCGGTCCGCCATAGTCTGGAGGTGGCAGCCTGGGGCGAACCCACTGTCAACAGCCAGTGGTTGAGGTGGTGGGGGGGGGGGGGGGGGAGGGGGGAGACAAACCCCTAGCCTGCGCAAATGAGCTGTGACCACGTCCATCACTTTCTTGAACACCAGAGAGGCGCAAGTAAGGCCAAAGGGTAGCACGCTAAACTGAAAGTGCTCTTACCCTACCTTGAACCGCGGGTAACGCCGGAGGGCAGGCAGGATGGGAATGTGGAAATATGCATCTGGTCTCCTTGGTCCAGAGCAGGCAAGCTTGAGCTAGAGTAAGCATCTTGAATTTCTCTTTCTTGAGGAAGAGACTGATGTCTCATAAATCCAAAATAGGGTGAAGACCCTTCTTCTTTTTGGCTATCAGAAAGTAGCAGGAATCACAACCACTGCCTACTTCTGCTATCAGGACCCTTTCTAGACAGCCGCAACTTCCTTGTGGAGCAAAACCAAATGATCCACATTCAGCTGTTCTTTTGAGGGAGGCACTTGGGATGATGGAGGGGGTGGGGTTGGGCAAGAAAGGGAGTAGCCCTTCTGTATGATCTGCAAGACCCATTTGTCTGTTATGGACTGCCAGTGAGAGAGATGATGAATCCTCCCACAATCTGGGCAAGTATGGCCTTGTAGAATCACATTGGGAGGGCTTGGACAATGTAGAGGGAGGGGTATGGTCTGTCAGCCCAGACACATTTGTCTCAAAAAGCTATAGACTGCTCTGTTAAAAGGACACTACTCCACCTCCTTTAAGCAACACATCAATTGGACCCACCAGTCACCGGTGCAACATGGCCTCTAGCAGTTGAGCCTCCTCACTCACCAATCCACAGCCACACCACCCAGAGAAGCACTTATTGCCTCGACCGCCTCAGCCTTCAGGTAGAATCTTCTATTTGTGGGCTCGAGCAACCTCAGGCCCAGTTGCTCCATGATAAAGCACCATCATGCTAGCATGTCAGCTTGATTCAGCACAGCTTATTCTACTTCTTTCTGCTGCTTTAGTACCTCAGTTATCCAGCGCTTGCAGAACACGGCTACACAGGGCCAGAGAGAGCAAACATGCTTGCATCCCGGGGTGGGAGGGTAGTGTGCAAACACCACCGGTAAATGCATCTCTCATGTTAGCGTCTGTAACTGGTAAATACCAGTCATTTACTGTCCATTATCTTTTTGTAGCGGTTATTTCCTGTCCGTCTTCAGTAACAGCAGCAGCACTGGCTAGCCTGGCCTTGTTTACACTGCCCACCAGGGGTGGTCTTTATACCTTTTGAAATAAAAGTAAAGCAGCTCAGACCCTAGTTTGACAGTTTACAAGCTCCGGGCCCAGTCAGACATTGACTGGGCTTAATATTAACTTTTTCTTTAGTACAGATGCGAGGAGCCTGAGCACTCTGGCAGGAACCCACTATGCAACCAGGAAAGGGCAAGAACCAGGTGACTGGAAAGAGGCATACACACTGGTTAGCAATGGTAACACGCACAAAATCCTAAAAGCCAAAAAAAGCGGGTTAAGAACCAGGAGGGAGCATGTTGATCTGTGTACCCTACTGAATGTTGTTGCTCTGTGTGCTCTGATGCCTGCATTTGTATTAACTTTATGAAAATGTGCGCCTGTGAGTGTGTGGTCAGTGTGCTCTGTGTGCATACAGTATACAAAAGCAAAACCTATTGGCGCAGGCTCGAGTACAAGGTTATATGTACTTATAATCGAGAATAATACTATCTGTGATTTCAAGACACAACACTGACCACACAGGCAAAAGCAACTAACTGATGCTGCAACCACAGGATCTTAATTAGGGCTGAACTGGCCTTTTATTCCCTCTGGCATTATCCCAGTGGGCTGGAGCCCCCGGAGGCCAGTTCTGAAAGCCAATGGCCGCTGCTGGTGCATCTGTCTCATTATCCAGCACCCGGAGGTTAATGGCAGCAGACAGAGAGAGAAAAAGCGAGCAGGCCAGAAGGAGGTAGAGAGAAAGCGATCAGAGCGAGAGGAGAGTCAGGAAAGAGAGCAAGAATGGTTGGATGTTAAGAGAGATAGCGCAAAGAAAGGAAAGAAGCAGGCTTTTTTCAGCATTTTTGCCAGGACTGCTTTTAGCTTCCCTGTCATGCCCTGTGTAGGAAGTTGGCTCTGTATGCACTATTTCAAAGTAAGGAATAGTATGCACAGAGTCCAAGGGTTCCCCTTAGAGGTAAGGTAGTGGCAAAAAGAGATAATTCTAATGCTCTATTTTGTGGTAGTGTGGTCGAGCAGTAGGCTTATCAGAGGGTAGTGTTAAGCATTTGTTGTACATACACACAGGCAATAAATGGGGAACACACACTCAAAGACAATTCCAGGCCAATAGGTTTTTGTATAGAAAAATATATTTTCTTAGTTTATTTTAAGAACCACAGGTTCAAATTCTACATGTAATATCTCATTTGAAAGGTATTGCAGGTAAGTACTTTAGGAACTTTGAATAATCACAATAGCATATATACTTTTTACATAAAACACATATAGCTATTTTAAAAGTGGACACTGCAATTTTCACAGTTCCTAGGGGAGGTAAGTTATTGTTAGTTCTAGCAGGTAAGTAAACCACCTACGGGGTTTAAATTGGGGTCCAAGGTAGCCCACTGTTGGGGGTTCAGAGCAACCCCAAAGTCACCACACCAGCAGCTCAGGGCCGGTCAGGTGCAGAGTTCAAAGTGGTGCCCAAAACACATAGGCTTCAATGGAGAAGGGGGTGCCCCGGTTCCAGTCTGCCAGCAGGTAAGTACCCGCGTCTTCGGAGGGCAGACCAGGGTGGTTTTGTAGGGCACCGGGGGTACACAAGTCCACACAGAAAGTACACCCTCAGCAGCACGGGGGCGGCCGGGTGCAGTGTGCAAACAAGCGTCGGGTTTGTAATAGGAATCAATGGGAGACCAAGGGGTCTCTTCAGCGGTGCAGGCAGGCAAGGGGGGGGGGGGGGGGGCTCCTCGGGGTAGCCACCACCTGGGCAAGGGAGAGGGCCTCCTGGGGTCACTCCTGCACTGGAGTTCCGATCCTTCAGGTCCTGGGGGCTGCGGGTGCAGGGTCTTTTCCAGGCGTCGGGATCTGGGAGTCAGGCAGTCGCGGTCAGGGGGAGCCTCGGGATTCCCTCTGCAGGCGCCGCTGTGGGGGCTAAGGGGGGACAACTTTGGTTACTCACAGTCTTGGAGTCGCCTGGGGGTCCTCCCTGTAGCGTTGTTTCTTCACCAGTCGAGTCGGGGTCGCCGGGTGCAGTGTTGCAAGTCTCACGCTTCTGGCGGGAATTGCAGGGGTCTTTAAAGTTGCTCCTCTGAAAACAAAGTTGCAGTCTTTGTTGAACAGGGCGGCTGTTCTCGGGAGTTTCTTTGTCCTTTTAGTGCAGGGCAGTCCTCTGAGGATTCAGAGGTCGCTGGTCCTGGGGAAAGCGTCGCTGGAGCAGTTTTCTTCCGAAGGGGGGAGACAGGCCGGTAGGGCTGGGGCCAAAGCAGTTGATGTCTCCGTCTTCTCTGCAGGGTTTTTCAGCTCAGCAGTCCTCTTCTTCTTTAGGTTGCAGGAATCTGAGTTCCTAGGTTCTGGGGAGCCCCTAAATACTGAATTTAGGGGTGTGTTTAGGTCTGGGAGGGCAGTAGCCAATGGCTACTGTCCTTGAGGGTGGGTACACCCTCTTTGTGCCTCCTCCCTGAGGGGAGGGGGGCACATCCCTATTCCTATTGGGGGAATCCTCCTTCTACAAGATGGAGGATTTCTAAAAGTCAGAGTCACCTCAGCTCAGGACACCTTAGGGGCTGTCCTGACTGTCCAGTGACGACTCCTTGTTTTTCTCATTATCTCTCCTGGACTTGCCGCCAAAAGTGGGGGCTGGGTCCAGGGGGGCGGGCATCTCCACTAGCTGGAGTGCCCTGGGGCATTATAACACGAAGCTTGAGCCTTTGAAGCTCACTGCTAGGTGTTATAGTTCCTGCAGGGGGGAGGTGTGAAGCACCTCCACCCAGAGCAGGCTTTGTTTCTGTCCTCAGACAGCACAAAGGCTCTCACCGCATGGGGTCAGAAACTCGTCTCTCAGCAGCAGGCTGGCAGAGACCAGTCAGTCCTGCACTGAACAATTGGGTAAAATACAGGGGGCATCTCTAAGATGCCCTCTGTGTGCATTTTTTAATAAATCCAACACTGGCATCAGTGTGGGTTTATTATTCTGAGAAGTTTGATACTAAACTTCCCAGTATTCAGTGTAGCCATTATGGAGCTGTGGAGTTCGTTTTTGACAGACTCCCAGACCATATACTCTTATGGCAACCCTGCACTTACAATGTCTAAGGTTTTGATTAGACACTGTAGGGGCATAGTGCTCATGCACATATGCCCTCACCTGTGGTATAGTGCACCCTGCCTTAGGGCTGTAAGGCCTGCTAGAGGGGTGACTTACCTATGCCACAGGCAGTGTGAGGTTGGCATGGCACCCTGAGGGGAGTGCCATGTCGACTTAGTCATTTTCTCCCCACCAGCACACACAAGCAGTGTGTCTGTGCTGAGTGAGGGGTCCCTAGGGTGGCATAAGACATGCTGCAGCCCTTAGAGACCTTCCCTGGCATCAGGGCCCTTGGTACCAGGGGTACCAGTTACAAGGGACTTACCTAGGTGCCCGGGTTGCGCCAATTGTGGAAACAATGGTACATTTTAGGTGAAAGAACACTGGTGCTGGGGCCTGGTTAGCAGGGTCCCAGCACACTTCTCAGTCAAGTCAGTATCAGTCAAAAAGTGGGGGGTAACTGCAACAGGGAGCCATTTCTTTACACCCTGGTTCAAGTTAAGGGACACATTTTAAATATCCCACCTGTGATCACTTCTTTTGTAGCATTATTACAATATGACAACCATGTAAGTAGCAAAGTGGAAAGAATGTTTTACTTACCTATAACTCCCGTTCTCCAGTATTGTTTTCTTTCATAGACTCACATGCTTGAATCATTCCCCGAAGTGGGAGTCCCACGATATCATAGTAAACAGTATATACCAGTATAATAGCATGTTAAGGGAATGCAAGGTTCAGCTTAAGAGCCTACCTATTTCCTTTAAAAAAGAACTAAAGTTGAACAATGACCAATCAGGTGACAGGACCCTTTAGAACACTACCGACAGAGGCATCTTCCTTTAGATTACACTAGTGGTATAGACCTTAACAGCCAAGAAGGAGAGCCTCCAACGGGAGGAGGGTGGGTCACATGTGAATCTATGAAAGATACCGATACTGGAGAACGGGAGTTACAGGTAACTAACAAATTCTCTCTCCTGTACTGGGGTATCTTTCACAGATTAACATGCTTAAATCAGAACAGTGCGATAAATCTTAATCAAATACATATGCACATGACAGCGGATGGCGGGTACATAGTGAAAGAGGCTCACCTTACTGGAGAAGATGCTGAAGTACTGCTTGATCGACAGCTGTATCAGTCTGCTGTATCCAGACAGTAGTGCTGGGTGAAAATGTACACACTCATGTTGCAGCATGGCATATATTTTCAATGGAGACCCCAGCAAATGAGGCCGCTGTAGTAGAAACTGCTCTAGTGGAGTGAGCTCTAGTCTTTTGTGTTAAAAATCTGCCTGCTTTGAATGTTAGTACTGAATGGGCGATTAAATCTATCTTGCTGTAGTGGATTTGGAGACTGGTCCACCTTTGTTATTGTTACCATAAGCCATAAAAAGTTGTCAGTATTGTGAATATGCTTTGTTTGATGTAGGTAAAATTTTAAAACATCTCTTGATGTCCAGAGTATGCAGACTCTGTTCTGCTGCTGTTTGGGGATTGGGAAAGAAAGTCTTAAGCATGAATGATTGATTTAGATGAAAATCAGTAGGAACATTTAGTATTAATTTGGGATTAGCTCATAAGATTACCATGGATTCTTTGAATTGTAAGAAAGGTTTGTTAATAGTGAACGTTTGCAGTTCACTTACTCTTCTAGTAGAGGTGAAGGCAAGCAAGAGAGTCATTTTCCAGGAATTTTAACTCAGCCCTGTGAACCGGTTCCAATGGGCTTTTCATCAACTGAGATAATACTCTGTTAAGTTGCCTTTGCAGGAGACAGTGACTATTTGAGGATATGCTCTGAAAAGCTCTTTAAGGAATTGGAGGATTAATCTGTGTGACCATAATGAAGGAGATCTCAAAGTCCGTCTGTATCTGGAAATAGCAGCCAAATGTACTTTGACAAAGGAATGTGCTAGACCAGATTTGACTAGAGATAGTAAATATGGCAACACCTGTTCTGGAGGAGATGAAATAGGAAACTAGAATATACGTTGGACTTCTTGCACAAAAGGCAAAACTGTTTCCATTTGAGGCTATAAGTTTTTTTAGTGGAGGCAGCTCTAGCTCTCGCCAGAATTTTTCTACAGTCTTCTGATATATCTAGTTGTTGTAGTTAATCGACAACAGGCCTACCTGAGGCTTGAGCTGAATAGGTTTGTCTATCGATAACATAGGGAGCTCTGTAAACCAATGTTGTCTTGTTCATCTTGGCACAATGAGTATTATCTGGCATGGTTTCTGTTTGATCTTTTTGAGAACTCTCTAAAGAAGAGAAATTGAGTAAAAAGCATAATCACAGATCCCAGACCACTGCATCGAAAGGCATTCCCACAAGATCCCTTTTGAGGATATCTGCTTGCATAAAACCAGCATTTCTTGTTCTCTCGTGATGCAAATAAGTATAGGTTGGGCTTGCCCCATGTTTGAAATATGGTATCCAGGACTCGCTGGTTTAGCTCCCAGTCATGATAGCTTTGGTTTGTTCTGCTCAAGGTGTCTGCTAGAGACTTGTGAACTCCTGGGAGATGTTCTGCTCTTATGGTCACTTGATGAATTAGTGCCCACTGCCAGATAGACTGAGCTTCTTGGGATAGAGTCTGGGATTTCCTGTTTGACGAGATAATGCATGCTGCTTGTGTTGTCTGTTTTTATCAAAACAGAGGAGCCTTGACTTCTCGGTAGAAACGTTTGAAGCGTTAGGGAGATTGTGTTTTGAGTTCGAGGAGGCTTTGACTGATAGAGGGTCCACTTACCCTGAATCTGGAGGTATTGCAGATGAGCTTCCCAATCTTCTAGAGAAGCTTCTTGTAGGAAGCCGGCCTGGTGTGTGATGGATACCTATGGTACTTACACCTTATACCAGGTCCAGGTATCCTCTCTCTTAGTGAAGTGTAGGCAGTGTCTAGAAGCCAGGCTCTCTAAAGGTAGCTGTGGATGAGCAGCCAAGCCTCATCTAGGAGACATGCAAAGCTCATGCAATACCACTGCAGTCACACAGCAGTTACACACATGAAAAAGTAAGTAAGTAAACTGTGTAGAGGGGAGCTGGGGGTATTAGAAAACCACAAAGAAAAGTAACATGGGAACCCCCAGAGACCAGGAATGCAGGAGTAAAACACTGAACTTTCTACAAACCACCCAAAAGAAGAAAAAGAAGACACCCAGAGAAGACTGCAAGAGAACCAGTGGTGGATTCCTGAAGAAAGAAGACCTGTGTAGAGAGGGGACCAAGTCCAAGAGTCACAGTGGAGTCCAGGAGGAGTAGGAGGTACTACCCACCCAGCTGTGGATGCAGGAGTTGGTCGACGGTACTGAAGAACAGGTCAGCACTGCAGCCCTGGAGCCGGAGAAGAGTTCCTGATGGATGTAGAAGATATCCCACGCTGGAAAGAAGATTGCAGATGGGTCAGTGCAGGATTTCCGCCAACAAGCCTTGGCAAAGGCGATCTCACAATTAGTGGAAAAGAGGTGCTGCCGGGGACCAGCAAGGCCCAGGAGGACTCAACCCAGTAGGGGGAGTCGCAGGGGACCCATAGCGTCGCAGCATTACCATTATGTGGCTGGACATAGGTAGTGACCTATGTCCAGTGCATGCGTAAAATGGTGTATCCGCACTCACAAAGTCCAGGAAAATGGATCTGGATTTTGTGGGGGCACCTCTAGTAGTGCAGGGGTGCCCTCACACACAGGTACCTGCACCCTGACCTCTGGGCTGAGGGGGCCTACCATAGGGGTGACATGGTGACCTGGTGTAGTGAAAACGGGTGCATGCAATGGCAGGCCTGTAGAATCCTTTGTATGGGATCCCTATGGGTGGCAAGATAACTGCTGCAGCCCATAGGAATCCCCTGGAATCCCAATGCCCTGGGTACCTAGGAATCATATACTAGGGACTTACATTGGGGGGGCGGGGGGGGGCAGGGGTGCAGTATGCCAATTGGGGAAGAAAAAGTTAGTAGCAACCAAATTCAGAGGAGAGTGCATAATCACTGGGGTCCTGGTTAGCAGGATCCCAGCGAACACAGTCGAGCACACTGACAACAGGCAGAAAATGGGGTGTAACCATGTTAAGAAAGAGGGCACTTTCCTACACTTCTGTTGTAGTGATGTACTCTGAAATGGGAGGAAGGAATGTGATTCCCGCAGAGAGATTGTCCACCAGGGAAAAGTTGCTTGCATGAGACGTATGATCTGTACAATATCGTCGAAATGTCCCTCCGATTGGAGCCTTTGTGCGCCCAATTGTTCATGGAAGGGTTGCATTTTGAGACGACCATGAGGTACTAGGCGAACGGCTGAGACCATCACACAGAGAAGAGATTTTATCCGGCAAATGGAAGCGGACCTTCTTTTTGAAAGCGAGTGGGTCAGAGAGAAGAGTTTCCGCTGTCTATGGACATGAATGTCTTGTTGAGCAATGTGTCTATAGTGGCTCACAAAAACGTTCTCTGTTGCAGGTGAGAGAAGGGAATTCTGGAAATTGTCTGTGAGCCCCAGGCTTTCAGAGATGAAGACATCTGGCAGAATCCCTTTTTTTTTTTTAAATCTGTTTATTAAACATTGTGCACACACAACAACACATTTAGTTATTGATAACCTTCCAAATTGTTTACACACATTTATAAGTCACTACAGCGCAGTTGCGCGGTACAGTTCCAAGAACACCACTGAAAATTATGCAACTAATTAACTAAGGTCACAGCTAGGCACCGCTAATATTATTCCTGATACTGTATACACCAGCCGGAAGGTGGGAGGGATGAAGAGGAGATCCGATTGTTGTGGATGGAGGACGGGGCAACACAATTGAGATGTTGGTTGTGAGAATATAATAAGGCATGGAGCCGCTTTAGGGATAAACAAAGCAAGCCTTAAGGTGCATGAAGGCATGGCCCCGGCATGAGCATCCAATAGTGCCACCACATTACGTTAGGAGGGAGTATGAGGAGGTTAGTGTACAGAATGGTTGAAGATGGGGCAGCTGAGGATAACATACTGTAATTATTAAACCGAAGGATAATGCCTCTGCCGTTGTTATTTTATTAAAAAAAAAAAAACATATTATTATTCTTTCCCCTCTTTTTTCTCTTTTCACTTCTTTCTTTTCTCCCTTATTATTAAGGGGGGTATGTGTCATCCTTTTTCTCAATCGCTACCACGAAAGTGTCCCAGATTTCTGGGCCATCCTGTAGTAGGCCTTTGTGTTGCAGTAAGCGTAATGTCTGAGCTTCGGCTTGTGAGCGGCTGTGTAAGTCACGAAGCCAGGCAGAATGAGATGGTACGTGTGGGGCTTTCCAGTGCGTGGCTATTAAGCGTTTAAAGACAACAAATGCCAAATCAATAAATCTGTGCCGATGTTTATCGCCTTTGGCGCGTTGACGTATGCCAAGTAAACAAGAGTCTGGGGTGGGCGACAGAGTATGAGATGAGATGTCTGCTGTGGCATTTGTAACCAGATGCCAAGCTGAATTTATGGGGTGACAGCTCCATACCATGTGGTGGAAATCTGCTGCTGGAATAGCACATCTAGGGCATGACGGGTTTGCACTCGGGTATATTCTTTGAATGCGGGCCGGAGATAAATATGCCTGATGAATATAATTGAATTGGGTGTACCGCAACCGAGGGTTGCGGGATATTGACTTAATCATTGTGAGAGCCGCAGTCCATATTTTTTGTGGTAATGGTGAAGGGAGGACAGAGTCCCAGCGTGCTTTAGCGAGCGGTAACGCAGAGCAGACTTCCGCTAACAGTACTTTATATAGTTTAGTTATGGTGCCTTTTGCGCTACCCATGGTAAGAATAACGGTGAGTAGTTGGGATTCAGGTGGTTCAATGTTACCAGATCCCCAAAGGTTGTTAAGTAGACGTTTAATGGCGTTATACATCAGAAAGGCTCCTGTGTGCATAACCCCAGCAGCCACTAGGTCCGCGAAAGTACGCATTTTAGAGCTAGAGTAGTAGTCGCCTGCGTTTAGTGTACTTATGTCCCGTGTATCGTGGTTTAATGATAGTGTTTGGGTATTCGGCAACTGGAACAGCGGTAACAGAGGGGAGTAAGGAGCTGAAGGGGTCTTACCTTGAACGTATCTGCGCCAGCAGAAACGAGCTGCGTCTAACAGTATAAGTTTGGAGGGTAGGCGGCTAGGACCAGATAAAAGTGAGGACAGTATCGTTTGCGGGGCCAGATATGCCTGCAGCATTATATATTCGGGGGAGGGGATTTCTTTGAGCCATGTGGATACCCACATCAGCTGAGAGGCTGCGTAGTATCTCTCGAAGTTGGGCATACCCAGACCGCCTGCCTCTTGCGGATATTGTGTTGTAGCTAACGCTACTCTGCGTCTGTCCCTGCCCCAGAGTAAATCGGTTAATAATGAGTGCAGTTTGTTAAAAAACGTCAGTGGCAGACACAGCGGAAGGGCAGCAAAAAAATATAAAAACCTTGGAAGGATGAGCATTTTAGCTATCGCTACACGACCCATGGGAGATAAAGGGAGCGAGCCCCAGAACGACATTGAGCTGCGAGTGGAGCTGAGTGCCCTATCGATATTGCCTTCTTTCAGGTCAGCAATGGAGTGATAAATTTGGATCCCGAGATACTTAAAGGTAGTGTGTGACCATGGGAGTTGATATTGCGGTAATGTCATGTGAAGGTCTGTTAGTATAGGGGTGAGAGGAAAAATACTTGATTTGGACCAATTGACGCGTAGACCAGAGGCCAGGGCAAAGGAATCAAGCATTGATAGCATCCCAGCCATGGAGGCAGAGTGATTAATCTGGCAGAATCCCTTGATGCCTGTTGGGATGTGTGGCCGGGAAGCAGTGGGTAGAGAGAATGCCGCAGAAAAAGAGCCGCTCACCCAGTACCCCGGGGGTATGACGAGGAGTTCCTCACTGGGATGTCTTTACGACATCCAGGTTACGGGGATTGAAGAGGAGGAAGCCAGACAACGGGAGGGAGAGGAGAGCATAGCCAAGGAAAGTGGACAGCGGTGACAAGATGAAGGTGAGGAGCGGGAACAGCAGAGGCTATGAGGGCGAGAGGAGCCAGTACAGCGGAGACCATGCGGATGGGAGGAGCGAGGAGAGCCGGAACGGAGAGACCAGAGTGAGAGGAGGCAAAGACCGAGCATCAGGGGGACAGCCGGCACCTACTCTCAGCCACGTTTCAGGAGGAACGTGGCTGAACAAGGTATGGTCCCTCCTAGCATGAGAGAAAAAGTGGGGGAAGGGGAAAAAAGGGGACCAGGAACACTGAGGAGTGCATGTGAAACCACCCACCCTAAGTAACATTGGAAATTGTCCTATGCACCTCGGAGCACCTACCAAATATAAATGCACAATAAAGTTTCCTTCCTGGTTGTTCCTCACTAGCTCCAACCCTCTTCTATAATATATAGAAAAACACTTACCTGGTGCCCTGTGCCCTTTCCTGTCCTCGAGGTGAGGTCCTCTGGCGCAACCAACCCCTGGGGAGAAAAGGAAGGCAAAAACCTGTTACCCAAAAAACAAGGAAATTAAAAGAAGGAATAAGAAAACACAAGAACCCAAGCCACCCTTTTTTCTGTACTAACCCAAAGTAAAATAAAACTATTGTATAATTAGAAAGAGAGAGCATCTTACTTACTATTGATAGGGGACAAACAGGCGATGGAAAGGGGGGTAGCTACAGTGGTGAGCCAGATGGGAGTGTTGACAAGCCTACCCGGAAAATGGAAGACCCCGTCTCCCTGGATAACGTCATATGACAGTTAGCAGAGGGGCAAACACACCTACAGCTGGTGATGGAGGAACAAGTCTGAACCACTCAAAAGGATAAGAAGCAGTTACAGAAAGTGAATGTGGTGCCCAAAAGTGTCCCTAAGAGGTTTACAGAGATCACAAAACCCCTTGGGCACCAGGAAGGGAGATGGGACAAATACTGCAGTGTTTCCACTGTCCAGAATGGGGCCATATTGCATGATACTGTCCGTAGAAGGGTCCAGGACCCGAGCCCATGGAGGTGGGTCTATCCCGTGGGGGTGTTTGGTGTACAACAACTACCGGAACCCCTTTTTCCCCCTCAAGTTCCAAGTCAACAATAGACTGATTACAGCCTTACTGGACTCGGGTTGCAGACACTCAGTTATAAAAGGAATCAACAGTGTTCCTGGATCAGTGGATTGAGGGTGAAAAAGCGGCAATAACCTGCATCCATGGGGAAACGCGCATCTATCCAGTGGCTTGAGTGGAGAGGGTAAAAGGAACCTCTCCGCGTAGGAGTCATTCCCCACCTGATCGAGGACCTGGTGCTGGGAACAGACTATAAGGATTTCCTTTCACTCTTACAAAGACTTGAGCCTTCTGAGGGGATGACTGGAGGGTGAGGATCAGACCAGGGTCACATACGAATAAACCCAAGGAGTTAAGAGAACAAAAACAATAGGTTTCACCAAAAAAAGAAAAGGTGAAGTCAACAACTATTCCTCAATCCATCAGGTTAATGTTTTTTCCCTCTCCTCTATAAAACACCCTGATGAAGAAAACCCAGGAAGTTTTTGTGTCTGTCAGAGGGGGGACCCCACTCTAAAACATGCATGGGCACAAGTCATCCTCGACAACCCAGAGAAGGTATGAATCTATTTTACTGTGTGGCGGAGTTTATTGTATCGGAATACCAAAGTCCAGGGTTCTTTACGGACCCAACTGGTAGTCCCTACCACATATCGAATACAAGTAAACCATTTAGCCCACAGTCAGACAGGAAGGAGTTGTTATGGAAGGAACAAGATGTAGTGGTCTCTGTTCTACTGGCCAGGTGTCTATTCTGAGATACAGAAGTACTGCGCTTCCTGTAAGAGTGTCAACTGGTTAGTACTCATATCCCTCCGAAAGCCCCTTTTACAAACCCTCCCCATCACTGAAGTACCTTTCACACGGGTGGGTATGGACCTAGAGTAACCTCCAAGGGCTACCAATACATTTTGTTTTTGGTAGATTACGCAATGCGTTATCCTGAAGCAATTCCATTAAAAAGTATGACCACAAGAACAGTGGCACAAGCAATGGTTGAATTCTTTTCAAGGGTGGGATTCCAAAAGAGCTATTGACCGACTGAGGGACTCCATTTATGTCCACACTGATGAGTCGGATGGGTCACCTACTAGGAATAAAACAATTTTGGACTTCTGTCTATCATCCTCAAACAGACTGTTTAGTACAAAGATATGATAAAACCATCAAATCCCTATTGAAAAAGAACATATCCGAGGCAGGTATGGACTGGGACATAAAACCTCCCCTTGTCCTGGACGTCATTCGTACCCACGTACAAACCTCTACTGGTCATAGTCCGTTAGAGTTAGTGTTCGGGAGGCAACCCAGAACCTTACTTGATATGGAAGCTGAACACTTGGAGGGAGAAGAAGTTGAGGAGAAGACCCTACTAGAATGCCCTTGAGCCTTAAAAGACAAAATACATACACTGTGGGGGGAGGTCCACCAACACATGGAGAAAAGTCGGAGACAACAAAAACAGTACTATGACAAGAATAACCACTTGAGACATCTATCCATAGGCTGTAAGGTACTCATACTTTTCCCAACCTCTGGGTATAAACTCCTAGCCACATGGCAAGGCCCCTACACGGTCTCTGAACAAGTCACTCCTGTAACCTATAGAGTGTCAATACCCCACACGAGAAGAGACAAGACAGATATTCTTCATTAATATCTTGAAAGAGTGGAAGGAACCAGAAGCCACACAGCCCGAACCACAATCAGTTTTCCTGATTACTGACACCCAACCCTTGGACATCCACTTCCTAACGAACTCATATCAGGAAGTGGAAAAGCTACCTTCCTTTGGTCCGTCTCTCACGAAGAAACAACAAAACCAGATTAAAATAATTGTGAACCAGAACTGCAATGTATTTTCCTCAAAACCAGGACTACCATCCCTGGTGCAACATACGATACAGACCGAACCAAATAAGGCCATCTGATTACAACATTAGCAGATACCAGAAAGCCAAAGGGTAACTGTAGAACAAGAGATAGAAAAGATGATTAAGGGTGAGATCATCGAACCCTCCAACAGCCCTTGGTGCTCCCCTATCGTTCTGGTCCCTAAACTGAATAGAACGGTTTGGTTTTGCATTGATTTCCGCCAACTGAATGAAACAGCAAAGTTCGATGCATATCCCATACCCAGAGTAGATGAACTTGTTGAAAAACTAGGTAAAGCTCAATATCTATCCACTATAGACCTCACAAAGGCATACTGGCAAATAACTCAGACGGAAAAGGACTGGGAGAAAACCACTTTCTCCACTTCTTCAGGGTTACGTCAGTTCCGGGTTATGCCCTTCGGACTTCATGGGGCCCCGCCATCTTTCAGAGGTTGATAGACATTATACTACAAAAAACACAAAACCCATGCAGCTGCTTACCTGGATGATACTGTGGTATATAGCCCTTCATGGGACGCCCATTTGGTCCACCTAACAAACTTATTGGATTCCCTTCGCAGGACAGCCTTAACAGCCAATCCTGAGAAATGTCATCTAACCAGAGATTCTACACAATACTTAGGGTATAACATATCAAAGGGTCATATCCATCCCCAGATAGAAAAAGTACAAGACACCAGGAACCTGCCTTAACCCACAACCAAGAAAGAAGTCCGCTCCTCTTTGGGATTAATTGGGAATTACAGGCGATTCTTCCCACAGTTTTCCAGTAAAGCTGCCCCTTCTCATGGAGCTCTTGAAGAAGACCCGTCCCAACAAACTGGGAAACCTCACAGACTTGGAACGTGAAAGTTTTGACTTACTTAAAACAGTCCTATGTACTAACACCGTCCTCAGATGCACCGATTTTGCCCTACCATTCGTCTTACAGACTGATGCCTCCAACCAGGGACTCGGGGCAGTCCTTTCCCAACCGGATGATTCCCACCAACTTCACCCTGTGGCCTATATAAATAGAAAGCTTTTACCTCACAAACTTCTGATCCCCACCATAGAGAAGGAATGCTTGTGTATCAAATGGGCAATTGAGGCACTCCAGTATTATCTCTTGGGACGTTCCTTCACACTGCTGACTGATCATGCACCGCTTACCTGGCTTGCTCGCTATAAGGATAGAGACCCAAGGGTACTAAGATGGTTTTTGGCCCTCCAACCTTTCTTGTTTCAGACAATGCATATTCCACGGAAAAGCCAGACAACAGCAGATTTCTTCTCCCTCATGCCATCGTCATGGCCCGATCAGCCATGCTTAGGTGGGGTGCAGTGTGCCCGGGAAGCGCCGAGTGAAGAGAACGCCTTGGACAATGCTGTGGAAAAGGGGCCGCTCACCCAGTCCCCGGGAGGAGTTCCTCACCCTGAAGGCTTTACGACTTCCGGGTTACAGGGATTGAAGAGGAGGATGCCAGAGACAACGGGAGCGAGAGGAGAGCCGAGGAGCGTGGACAGCAGTGACAAGGCGAAGGTGAAGAGCGGGAATAGCGGAGGCACCGAGGACAAGAGGAGCCAGGACAGTGGAGACCATGCAGATGGGAGGAGCAAGGAGAGCCAGAACAGAAAGACCGGAGTGAGAGGAGGCGAAGACCGAGCACCAGAGGACAGCCGGTGCCTACTCCCAGCTACATTCCACGAGGAACGTGGTTGAACAAAGTACGGTTCCTCCTAGGGGGAGGAAAGGGGTAGAGAAAGAGTGGGGAAAGGGGGCCAGGATCACTGAGGAGTGCATGTGAAACCACCCACCCTAAGTAACACTGGGTATTTTCCTATGCACCTCAGAGCAACTACCAAATATAAATTCACGATAAAGGTTCCTTCCTGGTTGTCCCTCACTAGCCCCACCCCTCTTCTAAAATCTATAGAAACGCTTACCGGACGCCTTGTACCCTTTCCTGTTTTCAAGGTGAGGTCCTCTGGTGCAACCAACCCCTGGGGGGAAAAAGCGAAAACCTGTTACCCAAAAACGAGGAAATTAAAAGAAGGAATAAAGGAAGAAGAAAAACACAAGAACCTAAGCCACCATTTTTTCTGTACTAACCCAAAACTACAATATAACAATTGTATCATTAGAAAGAGAGAGCATCTTAGTTACTATTGACAAGGGACAAACGGCCGACGAAAGAGGGGGGGGGCTACAGGAAGATGAAGCCTTTATCAGCTTGTTGTCGAAGTAAGGAAAAACTGGAATGCCTTGTTGTCGTTTGTGGGCCTCCACTGGGGCAAAAGATTTCATAAATATCCGGGGAGCAGATTGAAGATCGAAGGGTAGGACTTTGAATTGGTAATGTGTATCAGCCACAGCGAGTCTGAGATACTTGCGATGATTGGGGTGGATGGGAATGTGAAAATGGGCATCTTGGAGATTGAGGTTGGGAAGAAAGTTTCCTTGGTTGGGAAGTTGTAGAACTTCCTGGAGGGAAACCATAAGAAAAGATTGTTTCTTCAGGTACTTGTTCAGTTTCCTGAGGTCGAGAATAGGACACTACACCTCTGACTTCTTCCTCACAAGGGAAAAAACAGGAATGAAATCCCTGTCCCCTTTGAGAGTGGGAAACCTGTTCTATGGCTCCTTTTGACAACATAGTTAAAACCTCCTTGCGAAGGAGATGAAGGGGAGATAGGAGGAATTTTGTTGGTGGAGTTTGAGGTGGAATTTGAGTAAACTCCAAGGTATGGCTATGTTTGATGAGATCTAGGACCCATCTGTCCATAGTTATGTTGGCCCAGTGATGTAAATACTGGGAAATTCTAGCACCAAGCAGAAACTAAGTAGGGGTTGTAGCCATTACATTGATCACAGTTTTCTAGTGGTGTCTCTGGTTGACTTAGGTTGTCTTCTTCTTTATTCCTTTTTAGCATAGGCTGCTGACAGAGGTGCTCTGTAGGGTTGATGCTGTTGGTAAGTGGGCTGAAGTAGAAGTCTACCCTCACGGTCTTTGAGGGTTTTTGAAGAAAAAGTTCAGCAAATCTTGCAGCCTTTCGCCTTGTGGGATGGATGAAGGCAATATATGCAATCCTGATATATACTGCTTACTAGGATACCGTGGGACTCCCACTTCAACGATGAGGAGTGATTCAAGCATGTGAATCTATGAAAGATACCCCAATACTGGAGAATGCCTACAGCTGGTAATACTCTAACCAGTAAACTTATTAAAGATAAAACGATACAGAATCATCTTCAGAGTGTTGTGGGAAGAAACAGTGTGCGACAAAAAAAAATGGTGTCCACCCACTGCCTGGAAGTGCCTTTTCTCCTCTAGACTCAAATTATGTGCTTAAAATATACCACATTGTTCTAGATTATGTCTCTTTTTTAGTAGGGCTAAGAACCCCAGTCACAATGAGCAATCACTCTTTAATACAGTCTCTAATCAGTAGTGTTTTAAAAGAGGCATGTGCTGCTCTAGAGCTAATGATTCTTAAAAGCAGCCATTACATAGCCCCACTCATCAGCATCGCCTTTGCCTGCGGGTTCAAGGTCATATTTTACGCAGATGATACCCAGTTTATCCTGTCCCTATACAACAATGCACAGAACACCTTGATCAACTTCTTCATGTATGCATGTCTGAAGTTGCAAGATATATGAAAAACAAATGCCGCAAGCTCAACAAGCCATCTTCAGCAAAGACACCTCACTATGGGAATTGACCTGGTGGCTTGCAGAACTCGGAGCCATGCCCAACCAAGAGAAAAACCTTGGAATATAAGTCGACAACTACCTCACCATGACCAGCCAAACACCTCACCCAGCAAGACTCCTGCTTGCACACATCATGTGCCTAACAAGAACCAGAGACAGCAGTTTTGTCTTCTCCTACCGCACCAACAAAGCCTGCAACAACCTGCTCCTACACATCAGTGACCCCTCTTCAGTTCTTGAATTTCGCCTGCAACTGAAGACATGGCTCTTCACCTAACTCATGACTCTGGTTTGGCCCATATACCTCCTGCTTTCAGCGCCAGGCTACTCTCCAGAGTGTGTGCCACGAGCTCTACATATACACATAACATAATAGATGTCCCTCTCTGTCAAACAGAAGCCTGTGCAAGCTTTCTAAAAAAAAAAAAGCCGTCTATAGAAACCAATGGAAACGAGGAAAGAAAAGACGTCAGGCTAATGTGAATGAAGCAGCCATCTTTGAGTGATGAGGCTTTCACTTTATTAAAAGGTTCAAACGTTAAGTGTGTCATCTTCCAATATGCAAGTTCAGGGTGAGCGCTGTACAAAAAACAATGGGACGTATTAAGGGGAAACGGGTCTGCATGTTAAAAAGAAGAAAAAAAAAACTTTTTGCTTTTTTGGGAGACTCATAATTTAACGTGTTTGTTGCATGATATAGATTGTATGTTGAAGGATCTGCTCGTGCATGGGCTCTCAGAGCCCAACCAGGCCTTTGACACAACTGTTAATTTGTTGGCTCGCCCACTTCTGGTGATATCATGTGAACGTGTGTGAAAAGGGTACTGTTGTCGAAATACTGACAGGGTAAAAGTAAACGAAAGGGCAGTGCTTACCGGTGAGCGGCGTGTGCATGACAAAGGTGAGGTGAGGGCGATGCAAAGAGGGTGGAATGAGATGAGGTGTGAGAGATGCAGATTGAAGACTTCAGAAAGATGTGGGAAGAGAAAGGATGGAAGTGTCTACAAGAGAGACTGTAAAGGAAAGAGGTGTTGAGGGGGAAGCAGGTGCTATTAAGCCTCAGAAGAACAATACTCTTTACACTAACCTTAGTAGTGTTCAATTCTGATCAAAGTCACTGGTACTCATTTATCTTATACAGCTAAGAGCACTGGCAAAGCCAATAGTCCTGGCTCGTTTAGGCTGATGTCCATTGCTACTGTAAGCATTAACAAAAAGCTCACAAAGTCCGCTGCTCGCAGTTGTGTAAATAATTCATCTCATACATAAGACAACAGCACATGCACGAACACGTTTTTGTCAATATCGGGCAATCACGTCATGGTATGAGATATTGCAGGATTTTAAGGCCTCATATTTCATATCGTGATCGTTTTCCTAGAAAAAAAGCGGAGCGCGTGCAGAACGTGACTCACTTGTTCGGAGCCCTGCGTGCGCATCTCTCTCCCGCAACGCCGCCGGAACGCGGAGGTCAGGATACAGCCTGAAGCGTCACCGGACAGAGGGCGGCG
The DNA here is from genome assembly GCF_031143425.1 of Pleurodeles waltl. NCBI lineage: Eukaryota > Metazoa > Chordata > Amphibia > Caudata > Salamandridae > Pleurodeles > Pleurodeles waltl. The sequence goes on from NC_090447.1 coordinate 1,518,803,847, forward strand.
TACAGCACCACAGCAGCCCGGGCCTCCTGCACCCCAAGGATAAACACCCCAGTGCAGAAGACGAGTCAAAGGTCACCTCGCGGCCCCGCCCCAAACAACAGGAAGCACGGGCCCGCCGCGCGCGCGCGCGCGCACGGAAACAGACAGGGCGAGCAACCACGTTGCAGCCTCCTGAGACTGAGCATGCGCACAGAGGGGTTGCTTCTCTCTAGCGCATGCGTAAACTGAAATTTAGTTCAACCCAACCCACCTTTGGTTTGTTCCTGCAGTTTTTATAAATCACGAATTCACCCCGAATGTATTGGACCGGTTACATGGCGCTTTCATGTTTTTTTTTTTTTTTTTTTAGGCACAAGGAGATGAAGTGATCTGCTCGATGTCACATGATATTCAGCCGAGACTTGAACCTGGTTCTCCCAGATCAGAAAGTGGCCGTCCTGGCTGTAAGTTACCAGTGTTTGAAATGGAAAAACAGAAGTGCAGGTACTCTTTACCAGAGTACCTGCTTGTTTCCGGGAAGTGCCGGTACTCTCCAATGAAAAGTATTACGTTTTTCTTGAGAAGTGCCGGTACTCTCCCTCTCAAAAAAAATAAAAAAAGTGCTGCTACTCAGTACCGGACAGTACCGTCCCATTTAAAGCACTGGCTGTAACGCCACATTCCTGTTTCTTCTTTTTTGCAGCTTTACATGGAGTGACCTCAGCAAACGGGCATTAGACAACTTTACAAGACAATCGATGGTTGCATGTTTTTAGGCACTGGGGAGATTAACTGATTCTGACCCCAGTAAAATGGGCAGAAACATACGTAACTGTCTGACGTCACTCCGTCTGACGTCATCAAAGCCATAGGAAGTCCTCGCCAGCATGCTGACGTCGGTTTCACCCACTTTTTTCAGTTTCACCCACTTTTTTCACTGTGTCTTCGAGGCAAACGGGTGAACACCAACATCAGAAGCACAACGTGCAAGCTCAATACAAAAATTTACATATATATGTATCTCTCTATAAACATACCTTCTCAATATATCCTTTTTCAGAAATATATATATATAATATATATATATAGATATGTGTATATATATATATATATATACACACACACACACACAAACAATCCACCAGAAGTTAAGTAACTTGTTCTTCTGATGGATACATCTCCCTGTAGATTCCTCACCATGCAGCACAGAATGGGCAAAATGGCAGTTCCTCCTCACTTCTGAATCCAAGCAGTAATGTTTTGCAAAAGTGTGAAGGGAAGCCCAAGTTGCTGTCTTGGAAATGTCAACAACAGGCACACCTCTAGCCAAAGCAGAAGTAGTAGACTTAACTCGGGTCAAATGAGCTCTAATGCCCTCAAGAGGATTCTTCTTTGCCAGTGAATAACATATTTTAATGCAAAGAATGACCCACGTTGATAGTTTTCTTTTGTGGATGGCTTTGCCCTACATCCTTCCCACGTAGCCAACGAAGAGTTGATCATCTGTCCTGTATTCTCGTCCTGTCCACATAGGAGTTCAGCGCTCTCTTTGGATCTAAACGATGCAGCCTTTACACCTTAGAAAGATGGGGAGGAGAGTAAAAGGATGGAAGGGTGATGGACAGCCCTAAATGGAAAGGCATCACAACCTTTGGTAGGAAACCTGTCCTGGTTCTCAAAACCACCTTGTTAGCATGGAAAGTGTTAAAAGGGGGATTCACACTTAGAGCTTCAAGCTCACTAACACCTCTAGCCGATGTGATTGCTATAAGAAACACAGTTTTAAATGTAAGGAGCCTTAACAGGCAACTATGCAATGGTTCAAACAGTGTGCCCATCAGGTACTTTCAAACTAAATTTAAATCCCACCGAGGCATTATAAACGGAGAGGGAGGAAACCTATCAGTCAAACTCTTAACCCTCTGACCTTCACTTAGTGCCCCCCCTCCCCTCAGCGCCTTGAGACCCTAATGGGTGAATAGCCACGCTTTACAAGTACTTGATTGATTGCTTAAAAAAACCTTAGAACTATAGGGGACTTAAATAAAGAGTCTGGGAGTATTGGGGGGACAATTCCATGATCCCCCGGGTCTCTAGCACAGAACCCAGGTACTGCCAAACTGCATTTCCAGGGTTTCCACTGCAGCTGCTGCAAACCCCTCAGACAGGATTCTGCCCTCCTGTGGTCTGGGCAACCCAGTCCCAGGAAGGCAGAACAAAGGATTTCCTCTGAGAGAGGGTGTTACATCCTCTCCCTTTGGAAATAGGTGTGAAGGGCTGGGGAGGAGTAGCCTCCCCCAGCCTCTGGAAATGCTTTGATGGGCACAGATGGTGCCCATCTCTGCATAAGCCAGTCTCCACCAGTTCAGGGATCCCCCAGGCCTGCTCTGGTGCAAAACTGGACAAAGGAAAGGGGAGTGATCACTCCCCTGACCTGCACCTCCCAGGGGAGGTGCCCAGAGCTCCTCCAGTGTGTCCCAGACCTCTACCATCTTGGATTCAGAGGTGTTGGGGCACAATGGACTGCTCTGAGTGGCCAGTGCCAGCAGGTGACGTCAGAGACCCCTCCTGATAGGTGCTTACCTCTCTTGGTAGCCAACCCCCATTTCTTGGTAGCCAAACCTCCTTTTCTGGCTATTTAGGGTTTCTCCTCTGGGCAATTCCTCAGATAACGAATGCAAGAGCTCACCAGAGTTCCTCTGCACTTCCCTCTTCGACTTCTGCCAAGGATCGACCGCTGACTGCTCCAGGATGCCTGCAAAACCACAACAAAGTAGCAAGACGACTACCAGCAACATTGTAGTGCCTCATCCTGCCGGCTTTCTCGACTGTTTCCTGGTGGTGCATGCTCTGAGGGCTGTCTGCCTTCACCCTGCACTGGAAGCCAAGAAGAAATCTCCTGTGGGTCGACGGAATCTTCCCCCTGCTAACGCAGGCACCAAAAGACTGCATCACCGGTCCTCTGGGTCCCCTCTCATCCTGACGAGCGTGGTCCCTGGAACACAGGAACTGGGTCCAAGTGTCTCCCACAGTCCAATGGCCCTTCTGTCCAAATTTGGTGGAGGTAAGTCCTTCCCTCCCCACGGCAGACAGCAAACCTATGTACTGCGTGATTTGCAGCTGCTCCGGCTTCTGTGCAGTTCTCCAAGGATTCCTTTGTGCACAGCCTAGCCTGGGTCCCCAGCACTCCGTCCTGCAGTGCTCAACCCGCTGAGTTGGACTCCGACGTTGTGGGACCCTCCTTTTGTGACTCTGAGTTCACAGAACTTCCAAGTGCCTGCTCCGGTACTTCTGCGGGTGCTGCCTGCTTCTGCAGGGGCTCTCTGAGTTGTTGAGTGCCCCCTCTGTCTCCTCCTCCAAGGGGCAACATCCTGGTCCTTCCTGGTCCCCAGCAGCACCCACAAACCTCCACCGCGACCCTTACAGCTAGCAAGGCTTGTTTGCGGTATTTCTGCATGGAAACACTTCTTCTTCATCCAGCACACCGTGGGACATCTTCCTTCCAAAGGAGAAGTTCCTAGCCCTTTTCGTTGTTGCAGAATCTTCGGCTTCTTCCACCCGGAGGCAGCCCTTTGCACCTTCATCCGGGGTTTCCTGGGCTCCTGCCCCCCCTGACACTATAGCGACTCTTGGACTTGGTCCCCTTCCTTTACAGGTCTTCATGTCCAGGAATCCGTCTTCAGTGTTTTGCTGGTGCTTGTGGTTCTTGCAGAATCCTCCTATCACGACTATTGTGTCTTTCTGTGGTAGTAGGGTAACTTTACTCCTACTTTCTAGGGTCTTGGGGTGGGGTATTTTGGACACCCTTACTGTTTTCTCACAGTCCCTGCGACCCTCTACAACCTCCCATAGGTCTGGGGTCCATTCGTGATTCGCATTCCACTTTTGGAGTATATGGTTTGTGTTGCCGCTAGACCTATGTTCACCTATTGCATCCTATTGTGATTCTACATTGTTTGCACTACTTTTCTTACTGTTACTTACCTGTTTTGGTTTTGTGTACATATAACTTGTGTATATTACTTACCTCCTAAGTGAGAGTATTCTCTGAGATACTTTTGGCATATTGTCACTAAAATAAAGTACCTTTATTTTTAGTAACTCTGAGTATTGTGTTTTCTTATGATATTGTGCTATATAAGTGGTACAGTAGGAGCTTTGCATGTCTCCTAGTTCAGCCTAAGTTGCTTTGCCATAGCTACCTTCTATCAGCCTAAGCTGCTAGAAACACCTCTGTTCTACTAATAAGGGATAACTGGACCTGGCACAGCGTGTAAGTACCACAAGGTACCCACTATAAGCCAGGCCAGCCATCTACATAATGTACATGCAGGGCTCCAGGAGATGTGTGTGGCAATGGAGTTGGAAATGTAATTTGTGAGCCATACGTGTGACAGGCCGGATTGTATGGTTAATGATGTCCTCCTGTCTGTATTACCTCTGCAGGTCAGCGCCCATCACAAGAAAGGATTGTGGCGTGCCATCTCCAAGGACGTGCGGACCCTGGGGGTCTATAGCAGGCAAAGCACCCGCTGCAGGAAAAGGAGGGAGGACCTGAGACGCTGGGAACGGAAGACCGCAGAGGTCCAGCTGGGGATGGCCTCCCAACGAGGGCGGGGTGCCCATCGGAACCTGACCCCCCTGATGGCCTGCATACTGGCGGTGGCCTACCCAGAGCTGGATGGGCGCTTGAGGGCAGCACTGCAGCCACAAAGGGGTGAGTACAGTGAGCGTGACAACCATTTTTGTTGGCTGGCATGGGATCCTGGCGGTGGGTTTCACTAAGTGGGTGCCCCTTAATGCCAGTTCAGACATTGCTGCATAGTCCAGCACAAGGTAAATGGGTGTATAGCAAAATCTTGTATTCCAGCTAGGTGGCATTCCAGGTCAGACAGGGCTTAGTGGGTCCCAGAAGAGGTGCAGTTGGAGGTGGTTGGCTCTCATCTTGGTGTGGTACGTAGCCAATGGATTGCCAGTGTGATGCATATTGCCCAATCCTAATCGCTGTGTGTGATGGTAATATGTATGACATCTATGGTGTTGGTGCTGTAATTGACCCAGTGCTCCCTTTCTCTCTCCCACCCCATTTTCTTCTGTCATCCTGTCCATGTGTGCATTAGCATCATCTGGCGGAGGAGCAGGGGCACCGGCAACTGAGGGAACTGCATCCCACAGGAGGCAGAGTCCACCGACGCCGAGGGGACCAGTGGGACGAACGGCAAGGGGGGCACCACGGCGGAGACAGGAGGTGACAATACTGACTCTCTTTCTGTAGGGCAGTCAACCATAGTGAATGCCATCCAGGGGCTGGCATCAAAGATGAGGCAATGCGTTCCTGGAGGGCATCCATGGTGGCTTGGCAGCCCTACAGAGATCGTTTCAGGCTCTGGCCTCCTCTCTGATGGCAGCCAGTGCCTCTGTTCCTAATAATCCTGTAGGAGGCTGGACTGGCTTGTAGTGAGTACCAAGGGGTACTTGCACCTTGCACCAGGCCCAGTTATCCCTTATTAGTGTATAGGGTGTCTAGCAGCTTAGGCTGATAGATAATGGTAGCTTAGGAGAGCAGCTTAGGCTGAACTAGGAGACGTGTGAAGCTACCACAGTACCACTTAGTGTCATATGCACAATATCATAAGAAAACACAATACACAGTTATACTAAAAATAAAGGTACTTTATTTTTATGACAATATGCCAAAGTATCTTAGAGTGTACCCTCAGTGAGAGGATAGGAAATATACACAAGATATATATACACACAATAGCAAAAATATGCAGTATAGTCTTAGAAAACAGTGCAAACAATGTATAGTTACAATAGGATGCAATGGGGAAACATAGGGATAGGGGCAACACAAACCATATACTCCAAAAGTGGAATGCGAACCACGAATGGACCCCAAACCTATGTGACCTTGTAGAGGGTCGCTGGGACTATTAGAAAATAGTGAGAGTTAGAAAAATAACCCTCCCCAAGACCCTGAAAAGTGAGTGCAAAGTGCACCAAAGTTCCCCTAAGGACAAAATAGTCGTGTTAGAGGAATAATGCAGGAAAGACACAAACCAGCAATGCAACAACTGTGGATTTCCAATCTAGGGTACCTGTGGAACAAGGGGACCAAGTCCAAAAGTCACAAGCAAGTCGGAGATGGGCAGATGCCCAGGAAATGCCAGCTGCGGGTGCAAAGAAGCTTCGACTGGACAGAAGAAGCTGAGGTTTCTGCAGGAACGAAAAGGGCTAGAGACTTCCCCTTTGGTGGACGGATCCCTCTTACCGTGGAGAGTCGTGCAGAAGTGTTTTCCCGCCGGAAGAACGCCAACAAGCCTTGCTAGCTGCAAATCGTGCGTTTGGCGTTTTTGGACGCTGCTGGGGCCCAGGAGGGACCAGGAGGTCGCAAATTGGACCTGAAGAGAGAGGGGACGTCGAGCAAGACAAAGAGCCCTCACTGAAGCAGGTAGCACCCGGAGAAGTGCCAGAAACAGGCACTACGAGGATGCGTGAAACGGTGCTCGCCGAAGTTGCACAAAGGAGTCCCACGTCGCCGGAGACCAACTTAGAAAGTCGTGCAATGCAGGTTAGAGTGCCGTGGACCCAGGCTTGGCTGTGCACAAAGGATTTCCGCCGGAAGTGCACAGGGGCCGGAGTAGCTGCAAAGTCGCGGTTCCCAGCAATGCAGCCCAGCGAGGTGAGGCAAGGACTTACCTCCACCAAACTTGGGCTGAAGAGTCACTGGACTGTGGGGGTCACTTGGACAGAGTCGCTGGATTCGAGGGACCTCGCTCGTCGTGCTGAGAGGAGACCCAAGGGACCAGTGATGCAGCTTTTTGGTGCCTGCGGTTGCAGGGGGAAGATTCCGTCGACCCACGGGAGATTTCTTCGGAGCTTCTGGTGCAGAGAGGAGGCAGGCTACCCCCACAGCATGCACAAGCAGGAAAACAGTCGAGAAGGCGGCAGGATCAGCGTTACAGAGTTGCAGTAGTCATCTTTGCTACTATGTTGCAGGTTTGCAGGCTTCCAGCGCGGTCAGCGGTCGTTTCCTTATCAGAAGGTGAAGAGAGAGATGCAGAGGAACTCGGATGAGCTCTTGCATTCGTTATCTAAAGTTTCCCCAGAGACAGAGACCCTAAATAGCCAGAAAAGAGGGTTTGGCTACCTAGGAGAGAGGATAGGCTACTAACACCTGAAGGAGCCTATCAGCAGGAGTCTCTGACGTCACCTGGTGGCACTGGCCACTCAGAGCAGTCCAGTGTGCCAGCAGCACCTCTGTTTCCAAGATGGCAGAGGTCTGGAGCACACTGGAGGAGCTCTGGACACCTCCCAGGGGAGGTGCAGGTCAGGGGAGTGGTCACTCCCCTTTCCTTTGTCCAGTTTCGCGCCAGAGCAGGGGCTAAGGGGTCCCTGAACCAGTGTAGACTGGCTTATGCAGAATTGGGCACCTCTGTGCCCAACAAAGCATTTCCAGAGGCTGGGGGAGGCTACTCCTCCCCTGCCTTCACACCATTTTCCAAAGGGAGAGGGTGTCACACCCTCTCTCAGAGGAAGTTCTTTGTTCTGCCATCCTGGGCCAGGCCTGGCTGGACCCCAGGAGGGCAGCTGCCTGTCTGAGGGGTTGGCAGCAGCAGCAGCTGCAGTGAAACCCCAGGAAGGGCAGTTTGGCAGTACCAGGGTCTGTGCTACAGACCACTGGGATCATGGGATTGTGCCAACTATGCCAGGATGGCATAGAGGGGGCAATTCCATGATCATAGACATGTTACATGGCCATTTTCGGAGTTACCATGGTGAAGCTACATATAGGTAGTGACCTATATGTAGTGCACGCGTGTAATGGTGTCCCCACACTCACAAAGTTCAGGGAATTGGCTCTGAACAATGTGGGGGCACCTTGGCTAGTGCCAGGGTGCCCTCACACTAAGTAACTTTGCACCTAACCTTTACCAGGTAAAGGTTAGACATATAGGTGACTTATAAGTTACTTAAGTGCAGTGTAAAATGGCTGTGAAATAACGTGGACGTTATTTCACTCAGGCTGCAGTGGCAGGCCTGTGTAAGAATTGTCAGAGCTCCCTATGGGTGGCAAAAGAAATGCTGCAGCCCATAGGGATCTCCTGGAACCCCAATACCCTGGGTACCTCAGTACCATATACTAGGGAATTATAAGGGTGTTCCAGTAAGCCAATGTAAATTGGTAAAATTGGTCACTAGCCTGTTAGTGACAATTTGAAAGTAATGAGAGAGCATAACCACTGAGGTTCTGGTTAGCAGAGCCTCAGTGAGACAGTTAGGCACCACACAGGGAACATATACATGCACACCTATGAGCACTGGGGCCCTGTGTGACAGGGTCCCAGTGACACATACATATAGGCCACAAACCTATGAGCACTGGGGTCCTGACCAGCAGGATCCCAGTGACACATAACAACCATACTGAAAACATAGTGTTTTCACTATGAGCACTGAGGCCTGGCTATCAGGATCCCAGTGAGACAGTGAAAACAGTGACAAACACCCTGACATACACTCACAAACAGGCCAAAAGTGGGGGTAACAAGGCTAGAAAGAGGCTACCTTCTCACACAACCCCCCCCCAAACGAAGGACAATAAGGCTAACCTTGGCCAGTTGAGACTTTATTGTCTAAGTGGTGATAAGTAGAGAGTAGCTCTGCAATAGACTGGTTACTCCCTTTATCATCCACTATATGGTTACTTCCCTGTGGGGATGTAAACCACCCTGTTTGAAGATTTTTAGCTAAGCAACAATGTGAAGATGTATTTTCAGAGTTTCTATCAGTAAGTTTTAGTTTAGAGCAGTGGGAATTGTCCACTGAACCTATTTGTAGTGATGGAAATGGCAGACAGGGATGCTGTCTCAGAAAAGCCATAGCTGGGCAAAAACTTTGTCCATCTGGCTGGAAGAGAGAACAGGGATGCTGTTTCTCTTGAGTTGGAGCAGGGCAGGGATGCTGTCCTATGAGCTCCACACTAGTGCAGGGATGCTGTCCTAAGTGTTGTGAGGTAGTGCAGGGTTTCTGCACTAAAGTTTCTCTGGGAGGGTTGGAGGGATGCTCCATGTTAACTAAAATGGTGCTGTTTTTCTCACCAATGTTAGTTATCCCACAGAGAGGTACTTCCACCTCAGGGAGTCCAGCTTTGCCAGCTGATGATTCCCTTGGAACAGGTGCCACCCCAGGAGAGGTTTCTCCCACCACAGGAATAGTATCCTGAATGGTAGGGTGGTTAGGGGATACTGTGATACCCTTTTTACCTGTTGATGGAGAGGGATCCTGAGTTTTCAGGCCTTCTCTCCTTTGCTTTTTCATTTCACTTGAAATGAGAGGGAACAATTCCTCAGGGATGCCCAGCATGGCTGCATGGGCATAAAACTCTACATCAGCCCAACATGAGGCCTCTAGGTCATTACCTAAGAGACAGTCTACAGGTAAGCTAGGTGATACCACCACCTGCTTAGGGCCAGTAACTCCACCCCAACTAAACTGAATTATAGCTAAGGGAAGAAACTTAGTGGAGTTATGGACATCAATAATCTTATACTGTTGTCCAATGATGTGTTGTTCAGGAGGCACTAGGTTTTCAGTCACCAAAGTGAAACTGGCACCTGTGTCCCTGTAGGCCAAGGCCTCAACACCATTTATTGAAACTGTCTGCCTGTACTTATCCATTGTAAGGGGACAAGCAGCCAGTGTGGCAAGGCCAGTGCCACTAGGTGTGACAGAAACTGTCTTGGGACTGACTACCCCAGTTTCTACTATGGACCCATAAGTGAACCCAACTACACCCTTTGCTTGACTGTTGCCAGCAGTCCCACCACTAGTACCACTACTGCTAGGGGCACTAGAGCTTGATGTATTAGTGGTGGTAGGCTCAGGGGGTTTACCTGGACAGGACTTATCCCCTGGCCTATGGCCTCTATTTTTACACACAAAGCACCAAGGCTTTTTAATGTGTGCAGGTTGGGAAGAAGAGGAAGAATTTGTTTTATCCCCACCCTCTGAAGAGTGTTTAAGATTTGAAGTGGGATCTTTGGTTTTACCCTTATCCCCATGCTTATCTTGAGATTTTTCACCATCTTTCTTCTTATTGCCATATTTGTCACCCCCTGTATGAACTTTTCTGTTCACCCTTGTTCTGACCCATTTGTCTGCCTTCTTTCCCAATTCTTGGGGAGAGGTCAGATCAGAGTCTACCAGGTACTGGTGCAACAAATCAGACACACAATTATTAAGTATATGCTCTCTCAGGATTGTGTTATACAGGCTTTCATAATCAGTAACTTTACTGCCATGTAACCACCCCTCCAAGGCCTTCACTGAATGGTCAATGAAATCAACCCAGTCTTGTGAAGACTCCTTTTTGGTCTCTCTGAACTTTATCCTGTACTGTTCAGTGGTTAAGCCATAACCATCCAGGAGTGCATTCTTAAGAACTGTAAAATTATTGGCATCACTTTCTTTCACAGTAAGGAGTCTATCCCTACCCTTTCCACTAAATGATAGCCATAGGATAGCAGCCCACTGCCTTTGAGGGACATCCTGTACAACACAGGCCCTCTCAAGTGCAGCAAACCACTTGTTAATGTCATCCCCCTCCTTATAAGGGGGAACTATCTTGTGCAGATTCCTGGAATCATGCTCTTTTGCAGGATGACTATGGGGAATACTGCTGCTGCCACCATGGGTATCTAAACCCAACTTCTGTCTTTCCTTCTCTAATTCAAAAGACTGTCTATCCAAATCCAGCTGTTGTTTTTTAAGCTTCAGTCTGGTTTGTTCCACCCTCAACTTATTGAGTTCCCTCTCTAACATTCTGTCATCAGGGTTGGTGGGAGGGACATTTCTAGAAACAGAGCTATGATGGGAATGAACAGAAGGAGACCTGTCCCTTACAGAAGCCAACTTAACAGCTTGGTTTACAGAAACATTACTACCAGTATGGTGAGAATAAATGCTTTTGCTATGATGTGAGACAACACTATTTATTTGGTGTGGCTCATCATCATTACCATCTATGCTAGATTGTCTAGTAATGGGCAGGCTAGGAAGTTTCTTTCCTAAATCTTTTCCTGGGGGAGTCCCTGAATCAGATTGGGAACTATTAGGTACTTTTTCAACAGATGGGGCACCTATGGCCTTATCCTGTTCTCTAAGCATGTTAAGTAACAGTTCCAAGGAAGGATTCTTCCCTACACTCAAACCTCTCTCTATACAGAGACTCCTTGCTCTTTTCCAGCTAAGGTTGTCATATGCAAGTTTGGACAGATCAACACTTTGGCCTGTGCCAGACATTTTTTAGAGAGAGTTAAAGTGATAGAAAAAGAGAAAAAAAAATTCAGAACTTTTTGGAAAGACAGAAAAAAACTTTTTTAAACTTTTAAGAACTTTTTGAAAGTTTAGGAGTACTTTTCAGCACTTAGAAAAGAGTGAAAAGAGGAAATGCAAAACTTTTTGGCTATGTGTATATACACTGACCATGTTTTGTATATTTTTCTCTTATGAAAAGTACAATGACAAGAGTGGTAAGTAGTCTCAAGCACTTATCCCACCACTGCACAACCAATTTAGGAGGCTGGACTGGCTTGTAGTGAGTACCAAGGGGTACTTGCACCTTGCACCAGGCCCAGTTATCCCTTATGAGTGTATAGGGTGTCTAGCAGCTTAGGCTGATAGATAATGGTAGCTTAGCAGAGCAGCTTAGGCTGAACTAGGAGACGTGTGAAGCTACCACAGTACCACTTAGTGTCATATGCACAATATCATAAGAAAACACAATACACAGTTATACTAAAAATAAAGGTACTTTATTTTTATGACAATATGCCAAAGTATCTTAGAGTGTACCCTCAGTGAGAGGATAGGAAATATACACAAGATATATATACACAATAGCAAAAATATGCAGTATAGTCTTAGAAAACAGTGCAAACAATGTATAGTTACAATAGGATGCAATGGGGAAACATAGGGATGGGGCAACACAAACCATATACTCCAAAAGTGGAATGCGAACCACGAATGGACCCCAAACCTATGTGACCTTGTAGAGGGTCGCTGGGACTATTAGAAAATAGTGAGAGTTAGAAAAATAACCCTCCCCAAGACCCTGAAAAGTGAGTGCAAAGTGCACCAAAGTTCCCCTAAGGACAAAATAGTCGTGTTAGAGGAATAATGCAGGAAAGACACAAACCAGCAATGCAACAACTGTGGATTTCCAATCTAGGGTACCTGTGGAACAAGGGGACCAAGTCCAAAAGTCACAAGCAAGTCGGAGATGGGCAGATGCCCAGGAAATGCCAGCTGCGGGTGCAAAGAAGCTTCGACTGGACAGAAGAAGCTGAGGTTTCTGCAGGAACGAAAAGGGCTAGAGACTTCCCCTTTGGTGGACGGATCCCTCTCGCCGTGGAGAGTCGTGCAGAAGTGTTTTCCCGCCGGAAGAACGCCAACAAGCCTTGCTAGCTGCAAATTGTGCGTTTGGCGTTTGTGGACGCTGCTGGGGCCCAGGAGGGACCAGGAGGTCGCAAATTGGACCTGAAGAGAGAGGGGACGTCGAGCAAGACAAAGAGCCCTCACTGAAGCAGGTAGCACCCGGAGAAGTGCCAGAAACAGGCACTACGAGGATGCGTGAAACGGTGCTCGCCGAAGTTGCACAAAGGAGTCCCACGTCGCCGGAGACCAACTTAGAAAGTCGTGCAATGCAGGTTAGAGTGCAGTGGACCCAGGCCTGGCTGTGCACAAAGGATTTCCGCCGGAAGTGCACAGGGGCCGGAGTAGCTGCAAAGTCGCGGTTCCCAGCAATGCAGCCCAGCGAGGTGAGGCAAGGACGTACCTCCACCAAACTTGGGCTGAAGAGTCACTGGACTGTGGGGGTCACTTGGACAGAGTCGCTGGATTCGAGGGACCTCGCTCGTCGTGCTGAGAGGAGACCCAAGGGACCGGTGATGCAGCTTTTTGGTGCCTGCGGTTGCAGGGGGAAGATTCCGTCGACCCACGGGAGATTTCTTCGGAGCTTCTGGTGCAGAGAGGAGGCAGGCTACCCCCACAGCATGCACAAGCAGGAAAACAGTCGAGAAGGCGGCAGGATCAGCGTTACAGAGTTGCAGTAGTCGTCTTTGCTACTATGTTGCAGGTTTGCAGGCTTCCAGCGCGGTCAGCGGTCGTTTCCTTATCAGAAGGTGAAGAGAGAGATGCAGAGGAACTCGGATGAGCTCTTGCATTCGTTATCTAAAGTTTCCCCAGAGACAGAGACCCTAAATAGCCAGAAAAGAGGGTTTGGCTACCTAGGAGAGAGGATAGGCTACTAACACCTGAAGGAGCCTATCAGCAGGAGTCTCTGACGTCACCTGGTGGCACTGGCCACTCAGAGCAGTCCAGTGTGCCAGCAGCACCTCTGTTTCCAAGATGGCAGAGGTCTGGAGCACACTGGAGGAGCTCTGGACACCTCCCAGGGGAGGTGCAGGTCAGGGGAGTGGTCACTCCCCTTTCCTTTGTCCAGTTTCGCGCCAGAGCAGGGGCTAAGGGGTCCCTGAACCGGTGTAGACTGGCTTATGCAGAATTGGGCACCTCTGTGCCCAACAAAGCATTTCCAGAGGCTGGGGGAGGCTACTCCTCCCCTGCCTTCACACCATTTTCCAAAGGGAGAGGGTGTCACACCCTCTCTCAGAGGAAGTTCTTTGTTCTGCCATCCTGGGCCAGGCCTGGCTGGACCCCAGGAGGGCAGCTGCCTGTCTGAGGGGTTGGCAGCAGCAGCAGCTGCAGTGAAACCCCAGGAAGGGCAGTTTGGCAGTACCAGGGTCTGTGCTACAGACCACTGGGATCATGGGATCGTGCCAACTATGCCAGGATGGCATAGAGGGGGCAATTCCATGATCATAGACATGTTACATGGCCATTTTCGGAGTTACCATGGTGAAGCTACATATAGGTAGTGACCTGTATGTAGTGCACGCGTGTAATGGTGTCCCCGCACTCACAAAGTTCAGGGAATTGGCTCTGAACAATGTGGGGGCACCTTGGCTAGTGCCAGGGTGCCCTCACACTAAGTAACTTTGCACCTAACCTTTACCAGGTAAAGGTTAGACATATAGGTGACTTATAAGTTACTTAAGTGCAGTGTAAAATGGCTGTGAAATAACGTGGACTTTATTTCACTCAGGCTGCAGTGGCAGGCCTGTGTAAGAATTGTCAGAGCTCCCTATGGGTGGCAAAAGAAATGCTGCAGCCCATAGGGATCTCCTGGAACCCCAATACCCTGGGTACCTCAGTACCATATACTAGGGAATTATAAGGGTGTTCCAGTAAGCCAATGTAAATTGGTAAAATTGGTCACTAGCCTGTTAGTGACAATTTGAAAGTAATGAGAGAGCATAACCACTGAGGTTCTGGTTAGCAGAGCCTCAGTGAGACAGTTAGTCACTACACAGGGAACATATACATGCACACCTATGAGCACTGGGGCCCTGTGTGACAGGGTCCCAGTGACACATACATATAGGCCACAAACCTATGAGCACTGGGGTCCTGACCAGCAGGATCCCAGTGACACATAACAACCATACTGAAAACATAGTGTTTTCACTACGAGCACTGAGGCCTGGCTATCAGGATCCCAGTGAAACAGTGAAAACAGTGACAAACACCCTGACATACACTCACAAACAGGCCAAAAGTGGGGGTAACAAGGCTAGAAAGAGGCTACCTTCTCACAAATCCCCCCTCCAACTACCACTTCTCAGTCCCAGTCTCATTAACCCCAACCCATCCCATGCACACATACAGACAAGCATGCACACAAAACATCAGACAAGAGTAGCACAGTCAAACACAGGCAGCACACTTAGGTCACCAGCACTCACAAACAACAGAAAGTGGCACACACAACTACATCCACTGCCTCCACTGTCTCCCCCTGCTCCTCCTCCTCCCTCACAGTCATATCCGCACTCACACCTGCATGCACTGCATCAACAGCCACCATCACCACATCATGCAGCACACACCTCTCTTGCAGACACTTCCACAACATCCATCCACGCGTCTCCTTTGTCCTCTCCCACCCTGTCTGCCACCCTCCTAAGAGACATAAACGCACGCAGACTCCCAACAGCCATCCACTTCACACACTGTCCATGCACCTGCACCCAAGTAGAGCAGACGTGCACCTCCAACAACCACTCCCTCAACCTCCACTCCCATCCCTCCTCCCACATCCTGCCCCAATATCCCTAAGAAGCTTTTCCTAGCCCATCTTGACCTCTTCCTTTCCCCTCCACCCTCCGTCCTGTCCGTAACAGCAGGGTTCCAAGAGTGTGACAGCTGCCATTCCTACTGTGAGCACACCTCCACCTCAGAAAGGGAGGACTAGGGTGGTGAAAACCAAGGGACAGGAGACAGGGACAGTGGAGGCACCTCCTAGTTCTGGAGCCAAGAAAGGGAAAGTTCCCACTCTACCACCCAAGAAAGGGAAGGTACCCACTTCACCAGCAAAGAGAGGCAAGAGGCCCCCTTCATCAGCAGAGGGCGAGGAGCCCCACTGTCAGCAGAGGCAGCCAGGGTAACACCTCCACCAGCAGTGGGCAAGGAGCTCTCACCTCCAGCAGAGGCAGCCAGGGTAACACCTCTACCAGCAGTGGGCAAGGAGCCCTCACCTCCAGCAGAGGGCATATAGGCCACCCACCAGAGACAATTGGGCATAGAGCCCCCTCCCGAACCAGTGGGCGTGTTCCCCACTTCGGAGACTGTGGCCTTGCACTCCCCACCAGGAACAATTGGGCATGAAGCCCCCTCCAGAACCAGTGGGCATGTACCCCACTTCAGAGACTGTGGCCTTGCACTCCCCACCAGGGACAATTGGGCATGGAGCCCTCTCCAGAACCAGTGGGCATGTTCCCCACTTCAGCTGAGGTGCCCCTCACCCTCCTTCCCCCTGAGGCGCCTGCCCATTTCCAACATGATGCCCCTGCACAGTGGTGTCCGGATAGTCAGGAGTCATGTTGGGCCATGGACAGTGCCTTGTGGCCATGTGTGCCTTTTGGACTTTGGACTGGTCATTGGCCCTTTCAGAACATTGACGGATGCTTTTGTTTTCGCATGAAGAATATGGTGGCTGTTGACATCAAATAACAGTGTCACTTAAACCTCAATGTGGTCCTTGTTTTAATTAGACGTGGATTCTCTGACATTGGTTTTACTCTGCAGCTGGTTGTGTGTATGGTGTGTATGTGAATGGTCTATATTGTGCGTGTGTGTGGGTCACTCTCCTTTTCCCCCTCCCTCCCTTGTGTGCTAGGCGGCTGTACTCACTGTCTTCGTCGGCGTTGGTGTTTCAGAAGGATCATGGCGTAGAAGAGCATCAGGAAGACTTGAAGTTCCGGATCCATGGCGACGGCGGAGTCCTCTGTGTACCTGTTGGAGAGTCTTCCGTTTTCTATGCAGTGTTTCTGCCAGGCTTTTGATGGCGTTGGTACCGGAAATCGTGGCGGTTTGCTATGTCATAATATGGTGGGCGGTACCTTGTCTTCCACCTGGCTGTTGTTGGCTACCGCCGTGGTCAGTGGTGTTAACGCTCTGGCGGGTGGTGTGGTACATTGTCTGTCTATGGTAGGTGTAGGAAGGTAGCCTCTTTCTAGCCTTGTTACCCCAACCTTTGGCCTGTTTGTGAGTATATGCCAGGGTGTTTTTACTGTCTCACCGGGATCCTGCTAGCAAGGGCCCCAGTGCTCATAGTGGAAACCCTACTTTGTCAGTGTGTTTGATATGTCACTGGGATCCTGCTTGCCAGGACCCCAGTGCTCATAAGTTTGTGGCCTATATGTGTTCCCTGTGTGGTGCCTAACTGTATCACTGAGGCTCTGCTAACCAGAACCTCAGTGTTTATGCTCTCTCTGCTTTTAAAATTGTCACTGCAGGCTAGTGACCATTTTCACCAATTCTGATTGGCACACTGGAACACCCTCATAATTCCCTAGTATATAGTACCTAGATACCCAGGGTATTGGGGTTCCAAGAGATCCCTATGGGCTGCAGCATTTCTTTTGCCACCCATAGGGAGCTCAGACAATTCTTACACAGGACTGCCACTGCAGCCTGAGTGAAATAACGTCCACGTTATTTCACAGTCATTTTACACTGCACTTAAGTAACTTATAAGTCACCTGTATGTCTAACCCTCACTTGGTGAAGGTTAGGTGCCAAGTTACTTAGTGTGTGGGCACCCTGGCACTAGCCAAGGTGCTCCCACATTGTTCAGGGCAAATTCCCCGGACTTTGTGAGTGCGGGGACACCATTACACGTGTGCACTACATAAAGGTCACTACCTATATGTAGCGTCACAATGGTAACTCCGAACATGGCCATGTAACATGTCTAGGATCATGGAATTGTCACCCCAATACCATTCTGGTATTGGGGGACAATTCCATGCATCCCCGGGTCTCTAGCACAGAACCTGGGTACTGCCAAACTGCCTTTCCAGGGTCTCCAATGCAGCTGCTGCTGCTAACCCCTCAGACAGGCTTCTGCCCCCCTGGGGCCTGGGAAGCCCAGTCCCAAGAAGCAGAACAAAGGATTTCCTCTGAGAGAGGGTGTTACAACCTCTCCCTTTGGAAATAGGTGTGAAGGGCTGGGGAGGAGTATGAAAGTGTCTGAAAGAGAGACTGTACAGAAAAGAGGTGTGAAGGGAAAACGGGTGCTATTAAGCATCAGAAGAACAATACTCCTTACACAGACCTCAGCCAAGTTTAACTCTGATCAAAGTCACTGGTACTCATTTATCTTATACAGCTAACAGCACTGGCAAAGACAATAGTCCTGGCTCGTTTTAGGCTTATGTCCATTGCTGCTATATGCCTGGATGCATTAACAAAAAGCTCACAAAGTCCGCTACTCGCAGTTGTGGTAAATAATTAATCTCATATATAAGACAACAGCACATGCCTGAACACGTTTTTGTCAATATCAAGCAATCACGTCATTGTATCTGATGATATGAGATATTGCAGGATTTTAAGGTGTCATATTTTATATTGTGATAGTTTTCCTAGAAAAAAAGCCAGAGCGTGTACAGAACATGACTCAGTTGTTCGGAGCCCTGCGTGCGCATCTCTCTCCCACTCTGCGCCGAAACTCGGAGGCAAGATACAGCCTGAAGTGTCGCCGGACAGAGGGCGGCGTACAATAACACAGCAGCCCGGGCCTCCTCGACCCTAAGGATAAACACCCCAATAAAGAAGACAAGTCAAAGGTCAACTTGCGGCTCCTCCCCAAATAACAGGAAGCACGGGCCCGACGTGCGCGCACGGAAACAGACGTGGTGAGCAACCACGTTGCAGTCTCCTGAGACTGAGCATGCGCACAGAGGGGCTACTCATCTCCAGGGCATGCGTAAACTGAAACTTAGTTCACCACAACCCTTTGTTTTGTTCCTGCACTTTTTATAAAGCGCAAAATCACCCCGAATGTATTGGACTGGTTACATGGCGCATTCATGTTTTTAGGCACGAAGAGATGAAGTGATCTGCTCAATGTCGCATGATATTCAGCGACGCCGAGACTCAAACCTGCTTCTCCCAGATCCGAAAGTGGCCGTCCTGGCTGTAAGTTACCAGTGTTTGAAATGGAAAATTAGAAGTGCAGGTACTCTTTACCGGAGTACCTGCTTGTTTCCGTGAAGTGCCAGTACTCTCCAATGAAAAGTATTACGTTTTTCTTGAGAAGTGCCGGTACTCTCCCTTGCAAAATAAAAAAGTGCTGGTACTCAGTACCGGACAGTACCGGCCCATTTAAAACACTGGCTGTAACGCCACATTCCCTTTTCTTCTTTTTTGCAGCTCTACATGGAGTGACCTCAGCACATGGGCATTAGACAACTTTACAAGACAATCGATAGTTGCATGTTTTTAGGCATTGGGGAGATTAACTGATTCTGAGCCCAGTAAAATGGGGCACCCTGGCAAGAAGGCCTTTTCTTATCTGTCTGCCCCTCCCTCCCTCAGAGCACACAAGACTCCCTGCCCTTCCATCCAGCTGGGGAAACTCATCTGTCTGTAATTTAGCCCTGCCTCCGTTGTCCTTTTGGTAAAAGGCTAAAATTATGGACAAATGCCGTCTGTAGGAGGCTGGCCTGGCTTATAGTGGGTACCTTGTGGTACTTACACCTTGTGACAGGTCCAGTTATCCCTTATTAGTAGAATAGAGGTGTTTCTAGCAGCTTAGGCTGAACTAGGAGACATGCAAAGCTCCTACTATACCACTTATATCATATAGCACTATATCATAAGAAAACACAATACTCAGAGTTACTAAAAATAAATGTACTTTATTTTAGTGACAATATGCCAGAAGTATCTCAGAGGATACCCTCACTTAGGAGGTAAGTAATATACACAAATTATATATACACAAACCCAAAACGGGTAAGTAAAAGTAAGAAAAGTAGTGCAAACAATGTAGAATCACAATAGGATGCATTAGGTAGACATAGGCCTAGGGGCAACACAAACCATATACTCCAAAAGTGGAATGTGAATCACGAATGGACCCCAGGCCTATGGGAGGTTGTAGAGGGTCGCTGGGACTGTAAGAAAACAGTAAGGGTGTCCAAAATACCCAACCCCAAGACCCTGAAAAGTAGGAGTAAAGTTACCCTACTACACCAGAAAAACAGTATAGTCAAGATAGGGGATTCTGCAAGAACCACAACCACCGGCACAACACTGAAGACGGATTCCTGGACCTGAGGACCTGTAAAAGAAGGGGACCAAGTCCAAGAGTCACGCAAATGTCCGGGGGGTGGGGAAGCAGGAGCCCACTAAACCCCGATGAAGGTGCAAAAGGGCTGCCTCCGGGTGGAAGAAGCAGAGGATTCTGCAACAACTGAAGGTGCCAGGAACTTCCCCTTTGGTGAGATGTCCCACAGCGTGCTGGAGGATGCAGAAGTGTTTCCATGCAGAAATACCGTAAACAAGCCTTCCTAGCTGCAAGAGTCGTGGTTGAGGATTTTGGGTGCTGCTGGGGACCAGGAAGGATCAGGATGTCGCCCCTTGGAGGAGGAGACGGGGGGCGCTCAGCAACTCAGAGAGACCCCGCAGAAGCAGGCAGCACCCGCCGAAGTACCAGAACAGGCACTCAGAAGACCTGAGGACAGCAGTCGACTCAGAGTCACAAAGGAGGGTCCCACGACGTCAGAGTCCAACTCAGCGAGTTGGGCAATGCAGGACGGAGTGCTGGGGGACCCAGGCTAGGCTGTGCACAAAGGAATCCTTGGAAAAGTGCGCAGAAGCCAGAGCAGTTGCAGATCACGCAGTACACAGTTTTGCTGTCTGGCGTGGGGAGGCAAGGACTTACCTCCACCAAATTTGGACAGAAGGGCCACTGGACTGTGGGAAACACTTGGACCCAGCTCCTGTGTTCCAGGGACCATGCTCGTCAGGATGAGAGGGAACCCAGAGGACCGGTGATGCAGAAGTTTGGTGCCTGCGTTGGCAGGGGGAAGATTCCGTCGACCCACAGGAGTTTTCTTCTTGGCTTCCAGTGCAGGGTGAAGGCAGCCAGCCCTCAGAGCATGCACCACCAGGAAACAGTCGAGAAAGCCGGCAGGATGAGGCGCTACAATGTTGCTGGTAGTCGTCTTGCTACTTAGTTGCAGTTTTGCAGGCGTCCTGGAGCAGTCAGCGGTCGATCCTTGGCAGAAGTCGAAGAGGGGAGTGGAGAGGAACTCTGGTGAGCTCTTGCATTCGTTATCTGAGGAATAGTCCAGAGGAGAGACCCTAAATAGCCAAGAAAGGAGGTTTGGCTATTGAGAAAGGAGGCTTGGCTACTGAAAGAGGTAACCACCTATCAGGAGGGGTCTCTGACGTCACCTGCTGGCACTGGCCACTCAGAGCTTCCCATTGTGCCGCAACACCTCTGAATCCAAGATGGCAGAGGTCTGGGAGACACTGGAGGAGCTCTGGGCACCTCCCCTGGGAGGTACTGGTCAGGGGAGTGGTCACTCCACTTCCCTTTGTCCAGTTTCGTGCCAGAGCAGGGCTGGGGGATCCCTGAACCGGTGTAGACTGGCTTATGCAGAGATGGACACCATCTGTGCCCATCAAAGCATTTCCAGAGGCTGGGGGAGGCTACTCTTCCCCAGACCTTCACACCTATTTCCAAAAGGAGAGGGTGTAACACCCTCTCTCAGAGGAAATCCTTTGTCTGCCTTCCTGAAACTAGGCTGCCCAGGACCCAGGGTGGCAGAAACCTGTCTGAGGGGTTGGCAGCAGCTGCAGTAGAGACCCCGGAAAGGCAGTTTGGCAGTACCCGGGTTCTGTGCTAGAGACCCGGGTATGCATGGAATTGTCACCCCCAATACCAGAATGGCATTGGGGTGACAATTCCATGATCCTAGACATGTTACATGGCCATGTTCGGAGTTACCATTGTGGCGCTACATATAGGTAGTGACCTATATGTAGTGCACGCATGTAATGGTGTCCCCGCATTCACAAAGTCCGGGGAATTTGCCCTGAACAATGTGGGGGCACCTTGGCTAGTGCCAGGGTGCCCACACACTAAGTAACTTGGCACCTAACCATCACCAAGTGAGGGTTAGACATATAGGTGACTTAGAAGTTACTTATGTGCAGTGAAAATGGCTGTGAAATATCGTGGCCGTTATTTCACTCAGGCTGCAGTGGCAGTCCTGTGTAATAATTGTCTGAGCTCCCTATGGGTGGCAAAATAAATGCTGCAGCCCATAGGGATCTCCTGGAACCCCAATACCCTGGTTACCTAGGTACCATATACAAGGGAATTATAAGGGTGTTGCAGTGTGCCAATGTGAATTGGTAAAATTAGTCACTAGCCTGCAGTGACAATTTGAAAGGAGAGAGAGAGCATAAACACTGAGGTTCTGGTTAGCAGAGCCTCAGTGATACAGTTAGGCACCACACAGGGAACACATACAGGGCATACGTTATGAGCACTGGGGTCCTGCCTGGCAGGATCCCTGTGACACATTGGCAAAAACAAACATACATACAGTGAAAATGGGGGTAACATGCCAGGCAAGATGGTACTTTCCTACACCGTCCGTTAACGCTTTCATAATGGACGGAAGGGCGAAATTATGGGCAGTCCGTGAAATTACAGACAGGTGGTCACCCTAGGCAAGACCCATGCATTGCTGTCACTAATCGACCAATTATAGCTGAAACAAATCCTTAAAAGGGGCTTTTAGCCCACACATTACTTACCATTTGTAGGCCTCATTATCACTCTTATTTGCTGCCTTATAATTAGTCACCGTTTCTGCTTCACTTCCATTCTTTGTGTGGCACATTAACAAAGTACAAATTGATTTATCTTAATTAGTGTCGGGCTCGTGCTATGATTAAGGTACTATTTCTTAATTTATTCTTAATTTTTTTTTACAAATTTTTATAGCACATTTTACATTACACAAAGTCACATTCATGTTTTTTTATCATGTGCTTTTGGGCACAGAGTTCCAAGAGCTTTGTACTTGACAGCAACTGTGCAAAGATTACTCCTTTTCCTTCTCTCTACACAACTCTACTCTAATCCAGTCAAATCTACTCCAGTCAAATCTACTCCAGTCTAATCTACTCCACTCCGTTCTACCCTACTCTATGTCACACCATGCCACTCTGTGTCACTCCATTTACTTTATGACATTCACATCTATGACATCCTACTCCACTCCACTCTACAATACTCTATGCTAATCTACACAATGCCACTCCACATCACAAATTTTTAGCCAGGCAAAACAGCAGCCACACTGGGGTACAACACGGCTAAAACACATTACCAACACCAATATCTCTCACATAGGAAAGACGTATTGGCTTTGCCAGAGCTTTTTTAAATTCTGTGTAAAAGCAGCTGCATCAGGAAGAAATGGGTGATGATGGGTCCTAGTGGCTAAGGTGATGTTTTCCCACCTCCCTGCAGGTATGATGGACACCTGGCCTGCTTCCTAAGTCCTAAAGAACAGGTTACTTACCTTCAGTAACTCTTTTTCTGGTGGATACAGTATCTTCCACGTGGATTCCTCACCTTCTGAATACTCCCAATGTGCCGGCATTCAACAGAAATCTTTTCTTTCTAGCTGTCTACGTCGACGAGGACGTCACAATGGTATGGCTCCATACGTAACACCATCTGACGTCATTGGAGCCATAGGAAGTCCTTGCCAGCGTGCGGACATCAGTTTCACCCGCTTTTTTCACTGTGCGTGCGAGGTGAACGGGTGAACACCAACATCACAAGTACAACGTGTGAACTCAATACAAAAATGTACATATAGATGTATCCCTCTATAAACATACATTCTCAATGTATAATTTACACATATAAACGACTTCATTCCTGGCATAACCAGATAGGCAGTAGGGAGGCGGGGGTGGTACTGTGAGGAATCCACAGGTAGATATTGTATCCACCAGAACAAAAGCGTTACCGAAGGTAAGTAACTTGTTCTTCTGATGGATACATCTCCCATGTGGATTCCTCACATTGCAGCACAGAATGGGCAAAATGGCGGTTCCTCCTCACTTCTGAGTCCAAGCAGTAATGTTTTGCAAAAGTGTGAAGGGAAGCCCAAGTTGCTGTCTTGAAAATTTCAACAATAGGCACACCTCTAGCCAAAGCAGAAGTAGTAGACTTAGCTCTGGTCGAATTAGCTCTAATGCCCTCAGGAGGAGCCTCCTTTACCAGTGAATAGCATATTTTAATGCAAAGAATGACCCAACTTGATAGTTTTCTTTTGTGGATAGCTTTGCCTTTCATCCTGCCCATGTTTCCAACGAAGAGTTGATCATCCGTCCTGTACTCTCGTCCTGTTCACGTAGAAGCTCAGCCCTCTCTTTGGATCTAGACAATGCAGCCTTTCCTCCTCCTTAGAAGGATGGGGAGGAGAATAAAAGGATGGAAGGGTGATGGACTGCCCTAAATGGAAAGGAGTCACCAGCTTTGGCAGGAAAGCTGTCCTGGTTCTCAAAACCACCTTGTTAGCATGGAAAGTGACAAAAGGGGTTTTCACGCTTAGAGTTTGAAGCTCTCTAACACGCTGAGCCTACGTGATTACTGTAAGAAAAACAGTTTTAAACGTAGGGAACCTCAACAGGCAACTATGCAATGGTTCAAACAGTGCGCCCATCAGGTATGTTAAAACTAAATTTAAATCCCACCGATGAATTATAAACAGAGAGGGAGGAAACCTATTAGTAAAACCCTTAAGAAACCTTAGAACTATAGGGGACTTAAATAAAGAGGGTTGATCAGGTAAATAAATAAGTGGGAACATTGCAGATAGATAACCGTTCACTGTCGCAACTGCGCAACCTTGCTATGCTAAGAACAGAGCAAATTGTAAAACATTGGACAAATGTGTCTCTGAAGGATCAAAGGTGGTCATTAGGACATTGGCGGTAAATGTTGCTTACCGCTGCGGCGTAGCCACCAACATACCGTTGCGGAGGCGAACATTCGTTTGCCATTTTATGACACACACACACTAAACCAACAGAATACTGCCACAGAAAAATCCGCCAGATCAAAGGTCAAGCGTCGGTACAAACACCCATATCGTTACGCCAACAAAACAATACCCACCACATTATGACCCACAAATCACCAAGGTGGACATTCAACGGCGGTAAACCATTGGCGGTAAACACCGGCACGGTCTAAATGGCCACCCTAATACAGAACAACACAACATTGGCCAAAACTAAAATCACACACCTGACACTCATTCACACACCCACATTACACACAACCCTCTACGAATACCAAAACATGCCACAAGACTAACACGAAGACCACTGAGACAACTAAACACACACCACAAACACCCATCCATCCGTCCGTCACGCACCCCACAACCCACACCCCACTGCATCACTTAACACCCTCTGCACAACACACACCACACAACACCCATGTCTCCACTAAGGCACCCCGTTTCACTGATGAGGAGTTGCAGATCATGGTCGAGGAAAGAATCGGGGAGAGCCACAGCTGTTTGCAGCACTGGTACAGAAAATATCCATTACCAGGAAGATGGAGCTATGGCAGAGAATCGTGGACAGGGTGAATGCCAAGGGTCAGCATCCAAGAACAAGGGACAACATCAGGAAGAGGTGGAACGACCTACGGGGGAGGTATATACCGTGGCAGCAAGGCACCAGCTCGCCATCCAGAGGATTGGCCGTGGGCCCCCGACTCCTTCCCCAAAGCTCACAGCATGGGAGGTGCAAGTCTTGGCTATCCTACATCCTGAGGGGCTCACTGGAGTAGCCGGAGGACTGGATACTGGTGGCGAAAACCAAGGGACAGGTGATAAGTAGTAAATGTCGACTCATCACCCCCCAACCTGCATGCCACCTCACCCCTTCACTCCACTCCATCCCACACAGTGCACCACCCCAATTACCAAACCTAAATGGCAATCACTGCATGCTAAACTCACTACATGCACATCCCTTCCAGCTCTGCATGGACACCCATCACCAAAGCATGCACAGCATGGAAAACTAACAAGCACAAAATACATCACCATACAACAACAATAGAGGGGAAGCAAGGGATGTACAATATGTCACAGACATGAAGTATAATACATCACTTACATCCTCACTGGGGCCCCAGCCAATCTCAGCAGTGAGGAGGTGCCACGACAAACCAGTCCCCCAACAGAAGACGCCTCCAGTGATGACAGTAACTCTGGACATCTGGATGAACTACCTGGCCCATCAGGGACCACTGGTCAGTCAGCTACCCCAGCCCACTCCCAGTCCACCAGAGAGCCTCCCCCTCAGTATCCAACACCACAGCACCCACCCAACGTCCCCACACCTCTGTCCCCAGGACACTTCAATCAGGTGTGTGCCCACCTGCACAGGGACACCAGTCCATACCTCACAGCCAAGACAATCAGGGTCCTGGGGTTAGTGGCAGTGGGCACCCCGTTCAGTGAACACAGGCACAGGGGGACTGGGACACTCTGAGGACAGCTCTGCGCCAGGGGGAGGATAGGCACAGGGAACCGAGTCTCCAGAAGGCACTGACTAATGTCCTGGGGGCTTACCAACAATCCCAGGACAAGATGGGCCAGATTCTTAACAACATGCATGAGAACAAGCAGCTGCAGGAGGTACACCATCAGGAGATCAGAGAAGGTTTGCAGGCCCTCAACACCACCATGGTTTCCATAGCAGGGGTGCTGGCTGATATGGCCAACCTCATAAGGGAATGTATAGCACACCAGCGGGCCCCTTCCACTAGCCAGTCAACTGAACAGCCCACCACATCTGCTGCAACTAGAGGACAGGAGGCCCTGACACAGGATCCACAGGCCACGAGCACCCCTCCCCCTGCAGAAGGTGAACCACCTCGCTAACATTCCCTGCAACCCAGACAGATGCCATAGACACTTCCCAAGACCACGACCACCACCAGGAAATGAGACCCTCCTGAATATCCCCCTTTTTTTCCACTCTGTCACCTTGTCCACTTTAAACTGCCATTGCTCCCCTTCCTATGACCCCTTGGGCACTGGACCTGTGCTAAAAACAGACTGGACCAATACCCTGGACTTACCTTTACTATTACCCCATTCCATTGCACTATTCCTTCTATTAAATGCACTACAATAAACACCCTTGGACACAACTTGAGTGATAGCACTTTATGTGATGAAAATGTGCACTTGCGTTAACAGTTACATTGTGTGCAATTGATATGAATATGGTATAGTATACAAATGAGGAGCTGTAGCTGTCTGTACTCATGCCATCAGGCACAGTAGTAATAACACCAATATCTGCAAATAGAGAAGGCATGGGTGACAGTCAGTTGAGATGCAAAGGAAGTGACTGCCATCCTGCTACAGCCACACTGAAAACATACATAATTAGAGGAATGGTCAGTTCCACTGTCTCACCTGTGTATCATTGAAAGTACTGCTGTATTACTGATGTTCTGTTGTCCACATCCTCATTGTCATCATCTGCCTCCTCATCTTCACTGTCCTCAGGGTCCACTGCTGCCGCAGGCATTTCCAATCTCCTCCTCCTGCAGATAAGGCACATGTCTTCTGAGGGCCAGGTTGTGCAACATGCAGCATACTACAACTATCTGGCAGACATCCCCAGGGGATGAGCACAATGATCCACCTGTCAGATGGAGGCATCTGAACCTGGCCTTCAGGAGGCCAAAAGTACGTTCATGATTCGCCTGGTTCACCCATGTGCATCTTTATACCGATTCACAGCCCCTGGTTTGGCATTCCTCAGATGGGTCAGGAGCTAAGACAGGTTTGGGTAGCCAGAGTCACCTGCAAGAATTGAGGGGCAAACATTAGCCTTACACAATGGTATAGGGGATGACTCCAGAAGGTGTACACTGACATATCTTGGCTGGGGACTCAGGCTCACCCTGTGCCTCTGTAATTGTGCCATCACATTTGGGATGCTGCTATTCCTAAGGACGAAGGTGTCATGCACCGATCCAGGATACCTGTCAGTGACGTGGGAGATGTACTGGTCCGCCAGGCACACCATTTGCACATTGAGTGAGTGGAAACTCTTCCAATTCCAGAACAAATGTTCATTGTGGGGGTGTGGGGGGAGACAAATGCACTATGTGTACCGTCAATCTCTTCAATAATATTAGTAATATATCCCTTTGCATAGAATCCAGCCTTCACGGTGGCCAAATCTTCCACTTGGGGGAAAGCGATGTAGCTGCACATGTGTTAGACCAAGGCAGACAAAACCCTTGCCAGCACTATTCAGAACACTGGCTGTGACATTCTTGGTGCCAAGCCCACTGTCACTTGGAAAGAGCCAGTTGCCATGAAATGGAGAACTGATAGAACTTCCACAAGAGGGGGGATCTCAGTGGGATGAAGGATAGCTGATAGCAGATCATACTCTAATTTAGTACACAGCTCTGTGATTGTGGCCCTGGATGGAGGGCTATAGGTCAGTATTATATGCCTCTCTTCCAGTGTAGCCAAGTCCACAAGGGGTCTGTACACAGTGGCTTGCCTTCTTCTCCTATTCCTCCACAGCGGTAGGTATCTAAGGGACAAAAGAGTGAGAACGATGTCACAAACTGAACAATGGAACCACCACCCCAGTGCAAATGGGCATGTATGTAATCGGACGATGTGAATGGTAATGTATGTACAATTCACAGCAATGATACAGTTTCAAATTTCTGATTGTTGTCCACCACCATGAAATGGCGACCGCCAGTCCTGTAAGTATGGACAGGTGGAAGTAATGTAACTCTGCCAGCGTTGGGCGTCTTGGCGGAAGGCGGTCTTGCACCGCCCTGCTATTCCTCATTGGCGAACATGGGGCTCTATGGAGTACAGCATCTAATGAGGATCACCAGTGGCGATGACGGCATACTCCGCCGCAGACCTCACCACCATTTTCTATCTATAACTTCACTTGATTCCTGACTTTCCACAGGACAACACCTACACTGTGTGTGCAGATGTGCCCTGTGTCTGGATCCTGCCATGGCCTGTGTGACTGGGGAAAGGGCCCCAGTCTTCACTTCGGAGGAGTAAGAGCACCTGGTGTATGGGGTCCTACCCCTGTATGGACAGCAGTATAGGTCTCCAGACCAACAGGTGAGTACACCATGGGGACGATGCATGCAACAAGGTGTGGGGCATGTCTGGTGGTAGTGTACATGCAGGGCTCCGGGTGATGTGTTGCCAATGGAGATGGAAATGTAATTTATGAGCCATATGTGTGACAGGCCTGATTGTATGGTTAATGGTGTCCTCCTGACCTCTGCAGAAGAAGGGATTGTGGCGTGCCATCGCCAAGGAAGTGCGGACCCTGGGGGTCTATAGCAGGCGGAGCACCACTGCAGGAAAAGGTGTGAGGACCTGAGACACTGGGCCCGGAAGACCGTGGAGGCCCAGCTGGGGATAGCCTTCTTAGGCATTTTCTTGGAGGTAAGTTCTGTGAGGGGTGTCACTATTGATCCATATCCCTTCACAAACCTCCTGTAGTAGCCAGTCAAGCCAAGGAATGCCCTGACTTGAGTCTGGGTTTTTGGAGCTACCCAGTCCAGAATAGTCTGGATCGTGGGTTGGAGTGGCTGAACTTGGCCTCCACCTACAAGGTGTCCCAAGTAAACCACAGTTCCCTGCCCTATCTGACATTTGGATGCCTTGATAGAGAGGCCTGCTGCTTGAAGGGCCTTCAAAACCTTCTTCAGGTGGACCAGGTGATCCTGCCAGCTGAAGCTAAAGACAGCAATATCGTCAAGATAAGCTGCACTAAAGGACTCCAAGCCAGCAAGGACTTGATTCACCAACCTTTGGAAGGTGGCAGGGGCATTCTTTAAGCCAAAGGGCATTACAGTAAACTGATAATGCCCATCAGGTGTGGAGAATGCTGTCTTTTCTTTTGCTCCTGGTGCCATTTTGATATGCCAGTACCCTACTGTCAAGTCAAAGGTACTTAAGTATCTGGCAGCACCTAGTTTGTCAATTAACTCATCTGCCCTTGGAATGGGATGGGCATCTGTCTTGGTGACATAATTAAGTCCTCTGTAGTCCACACAAAACCTCATCTCTCTCTTACCATCTTTTGTGTGAGGTTTGGGGACTAAGACCACTGGGCTAGCCCAGGGGCTGTCATAGTGCTCAATGACTCACAATTCCAGCATCTTGTGGACGTCCACTTTGATGCTTTCCTTAACTTGGTCAGACTGTCTGAAAAATGTGTTTTTGACAGGCATGCTGTCTCCTGTGTCCACATCATGGGTACACAGGTGTGTCTGACCAGGGGTTAGGGAAAAGAGCTCAGCAAACTGTTGTAAGACCTTCCTACAGTCAGCTTGCTGTTGGCCAGAGAGGGTGTCTGAATAGATCACTCCATCTACTGAGCCATCTTTAGGGTCAGTGGAGAGGAGATCAGGGAGAGGTTCACTCTCAACTTCCTGGTCCTCATCTGTAAACACCAACAGGTTCGCATCTGCCCTGTCATGAAAGAGTTTTAGGCGGTTCACATGGATCACCCTTTTGGGGGTCCTGCTAATGCCTAGGTCTACCAGGTAGGTGACCTGACTCTTTCTCTCTAGCACTGGGTAAGGGCCATTCTATCTGTCCTGAAGTGCCCTGGGAGCCACAGGCTCTAGAACCCAGACTTTCTGCCCTGGCTGAAACTCAACCATAGCAGCCTTTTGGTCATACCACATCTTCTGGAGTTGTTGGCTGGCCTCAAGGTTTTTGCTTGCCTTTTCCATGTACTCTGCCATCCTGGAACGTAGGCCTAGTACATAGTCCACTATATCTTTTTTAGGCTCATGAAGAGGTCTCTCCCAGCCTTCTTTCACAAGAGCTAGTGGTCCCCTTACAGGATGGCCAAACAGGAGTTCAAAGGGGGAAAACCCTACTCCCTTCCGAGGCACCTCTCTGTAGGCGAAAAGCAGACATGGCAAGAGGACATCCCATCTCCTTTTGAGTTTTTCAGGGAGCCCCATGATCATGCCCTTCAATGTCTTGTTGAATCTTTCCACAAGACCATTGGTTTGTGGATGGTATGGTGTGGTGAATTTGTAAGTCACCCCACACTCACTCCACATGTGCTTCAGGTATGCTGACATAAAGTTGGTACCCCTGTCAGACACCACCTCCTTAACAAATCCCACTCTGGTAAAGATACCAATGAGTGCTTTAGCTACTGCAGGGGCAGTAGTGGACCTAAGGGGATTTGCTTCAGGGTATCTAGTAGCATGATCCACTTCTACTAGTATGTATTGGTTCCCTGAGGCTGTGGGAGGTTCAAGTGGACCCACTATGTCCACACCCACTCTTTCAAAGGGGACCCCCACCACTGGAAGTGGAATGAGGGGGACCTTTGGATGGCCACCTGTCTTACCACTTGCTTGACAGGTGGCACAGGAGACACACAACTCCTTTACTTTCTGGGACATGTTGGGCCAATAGAAACGGTTGACTAACCTCTCCCAAGTCTTGGTTTGTCCCAAATGCCCAGCAAGTGGAATATCATGAGCTAAGGTCAGAATGAACTTCCTAAACTCCTGAGGCACTACCACTCTCCTAGTGGCACCAGGTTTGGGATCTCTTGCCTCAGCGTAGAGGAGTCCATCTTCCCAATGGACTCTATGTGTTCCAGTGATTTTGCCTTTGGTCTCTTCAGCAGCTTGCTGCCTAAGGCCTTCAAGAGAGGGACAGGTTTCTTGCCCCTTACACAACTGTTCCCTTGTGGGTCCCCCTGGGCCTAAGAGTTCAACCTGATAAGGTTTCAACTCCATGGGCTCAGTTCCCTCAGAGGGCAGAACTTCTTCCTGGGAAGAGAGGTTCTTTTTCTTTTGTTGTGTTGAAACTGGTTCCCCAGTCTTCTTTCCTTTTCTCTTGGAGGGTTGGGCCATTATTCCAGGCTTCAACACCACTTTTTCACCCTGAGCCTTGCACTGTGCCCCTGTCTTGACACACACCAGTTCAGGGATACCCAGCATGGCTGCATGGGTTTTGAGTTCTGCCTCAGCCCATGCTGAGGACTCCAGGTCATTTCCAAGCAAACAGTCTACTGGGATATTTGAGGAGACTACCACCTGTTTCAGGCCATTGACCCCTCTCCATTCTAAAGTTACCATAGCCATGGGATGTACTTTAGTCTGATTGTCAGTGTTGGTGACTGGATAAGTTTGTCCAGTCAGGAAACCAGTTTCTCTGTCACCATGGTGACACTGGCACCTGTATCCCGCAGGCCTTCTACACTAGTCCCATTAATTAAGAGTTGCTGCCTGTATTTTTGCATATTAGGGGGACAGGCAGCCAGTGTGGCTAAGTCCATCCCACCCTCAGAAACTAATGTAGCTTCAGTGTGAACCCTGATTTGCTCTGGGCACACTGTTGATCCCACCTGGAGACTGGCTATTCCAGTGTTAACTGGAGTAGAGTTTGAAGTGGAACCTTTCTTGGGACAGGCCTTGTCTCCAGTTTGGTGTCCCTGCTGATTACAGCTACGACACAGGCCTTCTTGGGATCAAAGTTTTTACCCTTGTACCCAAAATTGGATTGTGAAGAGGCTTTGGACCCTCCATCCTGAGCATGTTTTGGGGGCCCTGTAGAAGACTCTTTACTTTTACCCTTGGATGTCTCAACACTCTTCCCCTGGGGAGTCTTTGTGACCCCTTTCTTTTGGTCACCCCCTGTGGAAGTCTTGGTCACCCTAGTCTTGACCCAATGGTCCGCCTTCTTTCCCAATTCTTGGGGAGAAATCGGTCCTAGGTCTACCAGATGCTGATGCAGTTTATCATTGAAACAATTACTTAAAAGGTGTTCTTTCATAAACAGATTGTACAGTCCATCATAATCATTTACACCACTGCCATTACTCCAACCATCCAGTGTTTTGACTGAGAAGTCAACAAAATCAACCCATGTCTGGCTTGAGGATTTTTGAGCCCCCCTGAACCTAATCCTGTACTCCTCAGTTGACAATCCAAAGCCCTCAATCAGGATAGCCTTCATGAGGTCATAGGATTCTGCATCTTTTCCAGAGAGTGTGAGGAGTCTATCCCTACACTTTCCAGTGAACATTTCCCAAAGGAGAGCACCCCAGTGAGATCTGTTTACTTTTCTGGTTCCACAAGCACTCTCAAAAGCTGTGAACCATTTGGTGATGTTATCACCATCTTCATATTTAGTTACAATCCCTTTGGGGATGTTTAGCATATCAGGAGTATCTCCGACCCTATTTAAGTTGCTGCCACCATTGATGGGAGCTAAGCCCATCTCTTGTCTTTCCCTTTCTATGGCTAGGAGCTGTCTCTCCAAAGCCAATCTTTTAGCCATCCTGGCTAACAGGAGGTCATCTTCATTGAGGCTGCCCTCAATGCTTCCAGAGCTGTTGGACTCTCCTGTGAGAGAAGCAACATCTCGGACTATCACTTCTGGAGTCAGGGTTGGAGAAACCCTGTGCTCCCTATCTAGGACTGGAGGTGGGAAATCCTTCACATCACTAGTGTCCCCCTCTGTGAGGCCAACATCAGAGGGGTTGTTTTTAGCAAACTCTGCCAAAAGCTCCTGGAGCTGTACTTTGGTAGGGTTTGAACCAGTTTTTATCTTTTTAATTTTGCAGAGAGACCTTAGCTCTGACATCCTAAGATGCAGGTAAGGGGTGAGGTTGAGTTCCATCATTATCTCTTCTGCAACAGACATTTTTTTTCTAAAAGTTGGAATACTTTTTATGAATCTAAAACTATCTCTAGAACTTAATCCAAACTTTTACAAAACTTTTAAACTCTAAAAGAAATGCTAACAGGGACTAACACAAGGTCCTAGCAGGACTTTTAAAAATGTAGAAAAATAGCTAACATTTCTAAAATAAGTTTCTAATCACAATTTTTGGAATTTAGTCGTGTGATCAGGTATTGGCTGAGTAGTCCAGCAAATGCAAAGTCTTGTACCCCACCGCTGATCCACCAATGTAGGAAGTTGGCTCTGTATGTACTATTTCAAAGTATGAAATAGCATGCACAGAGTCCAAGGGTTCCACTTAGAGGTAAGATAGTGGCAAAAAGAGATAATTTAATGCTCTATTTTGTGGTAGTGTGGTTGAGCAGTAGGCTTATCAGAGGGTAGTGTTAAGCATTTGTTGTACACACACACAGGCAATAAATGAGGAACACACACTCAAAGACAATTCCAGGCCAATAGGTTTTTATATAAAAAAATATATTTTCTTAGTTTATTTTAAGAACCACAGGTTCAAGATTTACAAACAATACTTTAAATGAAAGGTATTTCACTCAGGTATCTTAGGAACTTTGAATCATCACAATAGCATGTACAGTTTTGGCACAAATGGCAATAAGCTATTTTAAAATTGGACACAGTACAAAATTCAACAGTTCCTGTGGGAGGTAAGTATTTGTTAGTTTCACAGTTAAGTAAAGCACTTACAAGATTCAAAGTTGGGTACAAGGTAGCCCACCGTTGGGGGTTCAGGGCAACCCCAAAGTTACCACACCAGCAGCTCAGGGCCGGTCAGATGCAGAGGTCAAAGTGGTGCCCAAAACATATAGGCTTCAATGGAAATAGGGGTGCCCCGGTTCTAGTCTGCCAGAAGGTAAGTACCCGCGACTTCGGAGGGCAGACCAGGGGGGTTTTGTAGGGCACCAGGGGGGACACAAGCAGGCACAGAAAGTACACCCTCAGCTGCACAGGGGCGGCCGGGTGTAGAGTGCAAACAAGCGTCGGGTTCGCAATAGGATTCAATGGGAGACCCAGTGGTCTCTTCAGCGATGCAGACAGGCAAGGGGGGGCTCCTCGGGGTAGCCACCACCTGGGCTAGGAAGAGGGCCACCTGGGGGTCGCTCCTGCACTGGAGGTCGGATCCTTCAGGTCCTGGGGGCTGCGGGTGCAGTGGGTTTCCCAGGCGTCGGGTTCTTTGAAGTAGGCAGTCGCGGTCAGGGGTAGCCTCTGGATTCCCTCTGCAGGCGTCGCTGTGGCGGCTCAGGGGGGTCAACTCTGGCTACTCGCGGGATCGCAGTTCCCGGGGAGTTCTCCCTGTAGAGTTAGTTTTCCACAGGTCGAGCCAGGGGCGTCGGGTGCAGAGTGGAAAGTCTCACGCTTCCGCCGGGAAATGTGTGGTCTTTAAAAGTTGCTTCTTTGTTGCAAAGTTGCAGTTTCTTTGGAACAGGGCCGCTGTCCTCGGGAGTTCTTGGTCCTTTTAGATGCAGGGTAGTCCTCTGAGGCTTCAGAGGTCGCTGGACCCTGGGGGACGCGTCGCTGTTGCAGTTTTTCTTGAAGTGGGGAGACAGGCCGGTATGGCTGGGACCAAAGCAGTTGGTGTCTCCGTCTTCTCTGCAGGGCTTCAGGTCAGCAGTCCTTCTTCGTCTTCAGTTTGCAGGAATCTATCTTCCTAGGTTCTGGGGGCCCCTAAATATTCGATTTAGGGGTGTGTTTAGGTCTGGGAGGTTAGTAGCCAAAGGCTACTAGCCCTGAGGGTGGCTACACCCTCTTTGTGTCTCCTCCCGGTGGGGAGGGGGTCACATCCCTAATCCTATTAGGGGAATCCTCCTTCTGCAAGATCGAGGATTTCTAAAAGTCAGAGTCACCTCAGCTCAAGACACCTTAGGGGTTGTCCTGACTGGCCAGTGACTCCTCCTTGTTTTTCTCATTATCTCCTCTGGCCTTGCAGCCAAAAGTGGGGGCTGTGGCCGGAGGGGCAGGCATCTCCACTAGCTGGGATGCCCTGTGGCGCCGTAACAAAGGGGGTGAGCCTTTGAGGCTCACCGCCAGGTGTTACAGTTACTGCAGGGGGAGGTGAGAAGCACCTCCACCCAGTACAGGCTCTGTTCCTGGCCACAGAGTGACAAAGGCACTCTCCCCATGTGGCCAGCAACATGTCTAGTGTGTGGCAGGCTGGTAAAACTAGTCAGCCCACACTGGAAGTCGGGTATGTTTTCAGGGGGCATCTGTAAGATGCCCCCTGGGTGTATTTTACAATAAAATGTTCACTGGCATCAGTGTGCATTTATTGTGCTGAGAAGTTGATACCAAACTTTCCAGTTTTCAGTGTAGCCATTATGGTGCTGTGGAGTTCGTGTTTGACAGACTCCCAGACCATATACTCTTATGGCTACCCTTACAATGTCTAAGGTTTTGCTTAGACACTGTAGGGGCATAGTGCTCATGCACTTATGCCCTCACCTGTGGTATAGTGCACCCTGCCTTAGGGCTGTAAGGCCTGCTAGAGGGGTGACCTATCTATGCCATAGGCAGTGTGAGGTTGGCATGGCACCCTGAGGGGAGTGCCATGTCGACTTAGTCATTTTCTCCCCACCAGCACACACAAGCTGGCAAGCAGGGTGTCTGTGCTGAGTGAGGGGTCCCCAGGGTGGCATAAGACATGCTGCAGCCCTTAGAGACCTTCCCTGGCATCAGGGCCCTTGGTACCAGGGGTACCAGTTACAAGGGACTCACCTGGATGCCAAGGTGTGCCAATTGTGGAGACAAAGGTACAGGTTAGGGAAAGAACGTCGGTGCTGGGGCCTGGTTAGCAGGCCTCAGCACACTTTCAAATCATAACTTGGCATCAGCAAAGGCAAAAAGTCACGGAGTAACCATGCCAAGGAGGCATTTCCTTACAACTATGAACAAAGGGAGAAGTCAGAACAGTGACACTGTTCAACACCTACATGCCACCATATCGCAATGGTAGCATAGCAACATAAAAAAAATGATTGATAACATCTTCAAAGCAGGGTCAACTCACCCCATTTCTCTGCTAATTATGACACAAGATTTAAATATGAAATTGATGGGCTGGCCACCGAAAAATGAAATACTAGAGTCACAGGAATGCCAGTGGGTTATCCCAACACAGGCATCAATAGCTATTGGGAGGAAGGACACAAAGGGACTCCACTTACTTGGCAAACTAGAGCACCAGGGCTGACTGGTCCTTACTGGCCGATTCTTGGACGACATTCCAACTGCTTTGTTGTTTCATTCTACTTATGGAAACTCCTTAATAAATTATACCCTGGCGTCCTTGCCCCACCTAAAACACGTCCACTCATTCAAAATTGGTGCTGGATCCGAGGACAAGCACTTGCCTCAGGAGTTAGAATTGACCGCTATCCTGAGAGAGAACACAAGCACAGTAGAACCTGACGGCTCATCATATGTGAGGGATCTAAAGAGAACCTCACCAACAACTGAATCAATGAGTAAAGACGCAGAATATCATTTACAAATTACTATGGAAAAAAAGAAACTCCACAAAGGACAACTGGGACTCGTTTACAGATTCCTTTGCAAAACAACCTGCGTCAAAAGTAAAAACCAACACGGGCCCACCCAGCAGCTCCTCAAGAAAACAGCTGCAATTGTAACGCGAGAGGGGTAGTGAAACAACTGAAACAAAGTTAACAAGGCCCTGCGGGCAATGAGGAAATTCCCAAACAATGCATCCTTAACATCATATCTGAAGAGGTCACAAATAATCTAAAACTGGAGATTTGGACAGTAAAGAAGCAAAACATGGAAGCCTTTTGGGCCAAATTAATCTGGAACACTAAGCACCCCAACTCCAGTTGGGGGACGCGTCGCTGTTGCAGTTTTTCTTGAAGTGGGGAGACAGGCCGGTATGGCTGGGACCAAAGCAGTTGGTGTCTCCGTCTTCTCTGCAGGGCTTCAGGTCAGCAGTCCTTCTTCGTCTTAAGGTTGCAGGAATCTATCTTCCTAGGTTCTGGGGGCCCCTAAATATTCGATTTAGGGGTGTGTTTAGGTCTGGGAGGTTAGTAGCCAAAGGCTACTAGCCCTGAGGGTGGCTACACCTTCTTTGTGTCTCCTCCCGGTGGGGAGGGGGTCACATCCCTAATCCTATTAGGGGAATCCTCCTTCTGCAAGATCGAGGATTTCTAAAAGTCAGAGTCACCTCAGCTCAAGACACCTTAGGGGTTGTCCTGACTGGCCAGTGACTCCTCCTTGTTTTTCTCATTATCTCCTCTGGCCTTGCAGCCAAAAGTGGGGGCTGTGGCCGGAGGGGCAGGCATCTCCACTAGCTGGGATGCCCTGTGGCGCCGTAACAAAGGGGGTGAGCCTTTGAGGCTCACCGCCAGGTGTTACAGTTACTGCAGGGGGAGGTGAGAAGCACCTCCACCCAGTACAGGCTCTGTCCCTGGCCACAGAGTGACAAAGGCACTCTCCCCATGTGGCCAGCAACATGTCTAGTGTGTGGCAGGCTGGTAAAACTAGTCAGCCCACACTGGAAGTCGGGTATGTTTTCAGGGGGCATCTGTAAGATGCCCCCTGGGTGTATTTTACAATAAAATGTTCGCTGGCATCAGTGTGCATTTATTGTGCTGAGAAGTTGATACCAAACTTTCCAGTTTTCAGTGTAGCCATTATGGTGCTGTGGAGTTCGTGTTTGACAGACTCCCAGACCATATACTCTTATGGTACCCTTACAATGTCTAAGGTTTTGCTTAGACACTGTAGGGGCATAGTGCTCATGCACTTATGCCCTCACCTGTGGTATAGTGCACCCTGCCTTAGGGCTGTAAGGCCTGCTAGAGGGGTGACTTATCTATGCCATAGGCAGTGTGAGGTTGGCATGGCACCCTGAGGGGAGTGCCATGTTGACTTAGTCATTTTCTCCCCACCAGCACACACAAGCTGGCAAGCAGGGTGTCTGTGCTGAGTGAGGGGTCCCCAGGGTGGCATAAGACATGCTGCAGCCCTTAGAGACCTTCCCTGGCATCAGGGCCCTTGGTACCAGGGGTACCAGTTACAAGGGACTCACCTGGATGCCAAGGTGTGCCAATTGTGGAGACAAAGGTACAGGTTAGGGAAAGAACGTCGGTGCTGGGGCCTGGTTAGCAGGCCTCAGCACACTTTCAAATCATAACTTGGCATCAGCAAAGGCAAAAAGTCAGGGGGTAACCATGCCAAGGAGGCATTTCCTTACAACTATGAACAAAGGGAGAAGTCAGAACAGTGACACTGTTCAACACCTACATGCCACCATATCGCAATGGTAGCATAGCAACATTAAAAAAATGATTGATAACATCTTCAAAGCAGGGTCAACTCACCCCATTTCTCTGCTAATTATGACACAAGATTTAAATATGAAATTGATGGGCTGGCCACCGAAAAATGAAATACTAGAGTCACAGGAATGCCAGTGGGTTATCCCAACACAGGCA
This sequence comes from Pleurodeles waltl, assembly GCF_031143425.1. NCBI lineage: Eukaryota > Metazoa > Chordata > Amphibia > Caudata > Salamandridae > Pleurodeles > Pleurodeles waltl. The sequence goes on from NC_090447.1 coordinate 1,518,842,569, forward strand.
TCAATAGCTATTGGGAGGAAGGACACAAAGGGACTCCACTTACTTGGCAAACTAGATCACCAGGGCTGACTGGTCCTTACTGGCCGATTCTTGGACGACATTCCAACTGCTTTGTTGTTTCATTCTACTTATGGAAACTCCTTAATAAATTATACCCTGGCGTCCTTGCCCCACCTAAAACACGTCCACTCATTCAAAATTGGTGCTGGATCCGAGGACAAGCACTTGCCTCAGGAGTTAGAATTGACCGCTATCCTGAGAGAGAACACAAGCACAGTAGAACCTGCCGGCTCATCATATGTGAGGGATCTAAAGAGAACCTCACCAACAACTGAATCAATGAGTAAAGACACAGAATATCATTTACAAATTACTATGGAAAAAAAGAAACTCCACAAAGGACAACTGGGACTCGTTTACAGATTCCTTTGCAAAACAACCTGCGTCAAAAGTAAAAACCAACACGGGCCCACCCAGCAGCTCCTCAAGAAAACAGCTGCAATTGTAACGCGAGAGGGGTAGTGAAACAACTGAAACAAAGTTAACAAGGCCCTGCGGGCAATGAGGAAATTCCCAAACAATGCATCCTTAACATCATATCTGAAGAGGTCACAAATAATCTAAAACTGGAGATTTGGACAGTAAAGAAGCAAAACATGGAAGCCTTTTGGGCCAAATTAATCTGGAACACTAAGCACCCCAACTCCAGTTCCTTTTGGAAAACGGTGAACAACGGTGACCAATTTAAATAACCCAGTCTCAAACCCTGTGAGCAATCCTGGTCTAATTTCCTGCATGCTCATTTTAACTGACTTTTATCCCTTGGAAATACCTCCAAGGGATTGAAGGTGCATTAAAGAACTCAACCACAGGCCCCTAAAAAGTCCAGTGTAGGTATGACTGGCTCCAAGTAACTCATAAGACGCTTTCGTTGGTGCTCAAGAGTCAAAGGACATACGCCCCAAACTTATTACCTGAAGCGTAATCAAGCTGAATTTTCCACTATGGTTTGTGGCCGGCTGATATTGCCAATAACCTATATCTTTGAAATTTGAATGAGATTTTGAGGGCAAGTGCTGCAAGCAACTTTTTCCCACAAAAGACAACTTGAATGACTGCCTACAAAGTATAAAATCTATACTCAAATTGCTGTTTAATATTTCAGTTCTTCACTTTGGCACTTGACACGGGAACGATGTTCGGGGTAAACACCCTAAAGGCACCTATGACCAGGAGCAGAAGAACATACTAGCGCCCAGATCTAGATCAACCGATTAGTTAACTAATCGCGCTCCAAGGTTCATAATCATGGACTTTAACTTGCTGTTTTTCACCTTCTCCCCCTCCCCTCTCTTCTAAGTGCACAATGTTATACAGCATGTTTTGAATCTTCTAAGGGGTACACCACCTCAGAGCCCTTGCCCTTCTCACATGCCACACCTGCACTCTGTTCTTTTTTTAAACATGTGATCATTGCCATTTAGAAAAGACATTACCTGGAAATGCAAACAGTGGTACATGTCAGTAGCAATAATCACTACAAAACGGTTCAACAAAGGGTACATAGGCCCTCATTATGAACTTGGCGGTCGAGACCACCATGCTGGTGGTTGTGGGAAATTCCGACAATATAATGAAGACAGTGGGGATCGCCACAGGCGGCCTTCCACCACCGCCAGGCTACCGCCGACAGGCAGCCTGAGGATGGCGGAATTCTTCATCCAACAGGGCAGTGCTGCCCTCCGGATAAAAAAACCCTTATTCCGCCAGCCATACCGCCAGGGAAAGGCTGGAGGAAGGGGTGCTCAGGGGCACATTGCGCAGGTCACTGCCCAATTCACAGGGAGTGATCTGCACGATGGGTGCTCCTGCACCCGCCGCACAGCGGCATCAGCAATGTTCCGCCTGCCGGCCCAGCAGAATGTTTATAATTCGGCCAGCGGGGTCTCAAGGCGTCTGGCGGTCTGTGATAAGACCGCCAGCATGAACACGGCAGGGATTCTCGCCGTGTTCATAATGACCCCCATAATGTCCAAGAGATGGTTTACCAAGTAATGATATTGTTAAATGTTTAGAATAACTCACCTATGGCAGGTATTCAAAGCGTGTACCATGACTCCAAGCCACATAGAACACTGCACAGGAACAAATACAGCACCTAACATGAGCAGAATGCTGAAGAAACTAAAACAGTCAAACTAATGCAAGGATAGCCCTGGTCTGTAATTGCAGGGGAAGTGAAGGTTGTTGGTGGGGCAGGGGGGTGGAGGGGTGGTGGTCTAATGCCCTACTTAAGTTCCGGGGAAGTGCACTTTCCAAGTAGGGTCAAATGTCCTAGGCTCCAGGGGCATGGGTGCTGTCAAGGGTGTCTGGCCTTGTACCTTGGGTTATTGGGGGCACCTATACCTCAATGTCTACCTTTGATGAAGGAGAGGCCGACCCTCTGGCTTGTCTCCATGAGAGTCTGTTCTGGGGCGTATTCGGGTGCTCCTGCTGTCTTCTATGCTGTCAGCAACACTAGATAGGCAAGAGGGCACACTACTATATACCCCACACACTCCAGTGGCCTGATGTTTGTGGTTTTCATTGGGACAGGAACGGGTGTGAGGCAGGCATTCAACTTGCTGGACATACACCTTATGGGGACTTCTTTGTGGAATGGACTATGAAAGAATGGACCGAGCGCCCACTGCTCTGGTGAAGTTGCACTATTTTAGAGCACGGCAGGCTATGTGCAAATTGCTGTGCGACGACCTCATAGAACCTCCTGAGTTGCCAGCATTGTCATATTTGTTGCAAGCTACCTCACCTGCCAGCCTAGTAGCTCAACTCTATACATACAAGAGAATTGCAGTCCCGCCTTATCCGCCCCTAGGCTGGAATGGCAAAGGGAACTACAAACTACTATAACAGACGCTCAGTGGCAATATTGCTGTTCACTTACGCAGTCAACTTCCCTTAACAGGAGGCATTGATTGATCCACTTTAAATATATCAATAGGGTGTATTACACCCTGTCCCGGCTTCCCAGATATGGCCTTCAGGCAAATTATAAGTGATGGCGATTTCAGGAGGACGATGCAGGATTTGTGCACATAGCCTGGTACTGTTCGAGAATACAGGGTTTCTTGCTATGGAGGACATTACAGGAGGCACCCTGAGTAGGGATCCGCTGCTCGCTTTATTAGGATATGATAAAATAGTGCCAAGAGCAAATGGGAAGATAGTAGCTATGGGCAAATTTTCTGCGATGTGCAGGATCACTATCAGATGGCCAAAGGTCCGGTGCACAGATTAAGGATTGGCATAGTGATATGGTGTACTGCAGCCCACACACTGCTATCTATAGAGAGCTCCAGCCCAGTTGCTGCAAACCACGTGACATATGGGGGCCATATAGGGCATATCGACACAGAACACAATGCTGCAGTTGACAGTCCGAGATCAGAAGCTGTCCGAGAGGAACTGTAGCCTTGGAGAAGCAAAGGGAAGAAAGATCTGGTTAGGGGCAATGAGGGATTCTTGCGGGTCGAGATGAATGGGCAATGTTTTTGATAAATAGTGTGCTATTGTCTCTATGAATATTGATTGTTACGTGTCGGATAATGCATCCAAGGATTACTGCTGTTCCAACAAATGCTATGTTTAGTACGTCAATGGAGGTTCGCCAACCCTTGGCTCTCTTTTTTTGCCTATGAATATATGTGATGGTTGTAACCTTAATAAAGTTTTGAAAAAAGCTGTCAATAATACTGCGGGGTGCGAGATTGTCACTGCCGGGCAAAGTAGCTTAGCTAGCTGTGTGTTCAAATGAGAGGACAAACCCGCTGGACTCAGCTCCTTCTGGTGTAATCCGTCAAGCCAAATAGTGATCCACTGGAGCTGTAAGGCCAAATAATATAATTCAAAATCCGGGGTGCCCAGTCCCCACTCATCTGGTGGGCGTCAGAGTATCTCCGGTGACACCATCTGGTGGTTCCCATCCCAAATCAGCTCTGGCACCAAGATGTTCTGTTGCCTGAACCAAGAGGCCGGTACCCCAACTGGGAGACTAATGAAGAAGTAGAGTAGTCTCAGCAACATTACCATCTTGGATACAGAGATCCGAGCCATAATGGGCAGTTTGAGGGAATGTCAAAATGGGATGCTAGCCCAAAGGGACCAGAAGATTTATCCCAGATTACTCTCCCGCAGGTCTGTCAAGGAATGGTACACCTGTATTACCAGGTTTGCGAAGGATGAAGGGGTCCATGTCAGGCCCCGCAGGAGGTTGGGAAGCCACAGGGCCTCTGGCGAAGCGGGGAAGACATATCTTGGCTGTGTTGATTCAAAGTCCCAAGACCGCCTGTAGGAAGTTGGCTCTGTATGTACTTGTGACGGGCTGGATCCTGATCGCCCGCACAAGGCCCGGGCTTGTGCTGACTCTGCCTCTGGCGGCCTCGACCTTGCCAACCTCTCGCCCCGTGATTGGTGGGACGATCGATGGCGGCGGGCCGCCGGGAGGTTAAAACTGCCACAGACAGAACATGCAGGGGTTGGAGGTTTGGAAGCAGTGGACAAACGACCAAAGGAGGAAGAAGACGAACGAACACCGGAGGAGGAGGACGAACAAACACAGGAGGAGGAAGACGAAAGGCCACAGGAGGAAGGAAACGGAGACAGCGAATCCAGTCTTCCATGCGAGAAGACTTCCGAAGGCGCCAGGCAAATCCAACAAAGGCAGGCAACCGGGAGGACGGAATGATCTAGCCCGCCGCGCTTTCGGAGAAGCAGGGCTATTCCAGGTGCGTGGGACCATGGGCCTGTGAAGTACGAGTGAGAAAGTGAGAGAGAGAGGGGAGAGAAGAAAGGGGAAGAGGGGGTTGAGAGAAGGGCACGGGCACCAAGAGAGGGGGGTGGGGGAGAAAACGAGAAAAACACCATTAATCACAAGAATGCACTATATTGAGCGTATGTCACATCAAAGGCACAGCGCACATGATCACTAAGGGTAACAGAAGGGAGAGAGGCCCGAAGCAATAGCCCAAGGCCAAACGAAGTAGGAGAGGATCGCGCCTAGACAAAACGAAAACCAGAGAAGGGACAGATACCGAACTTTGAGAGAGAAGAAAGGAGAAGAGACAGGAAGAGAGATATAGTAAGACTACACCAACAGAAACCCAGACCACTTACCTTATGTATTTTGTTCTCTCCACATGTGCTTCCCGGGGATGCCTGTGAGACAAGGAGACAAAAGGGAGCAAAGAGAGAATAACAGAACACGAGAGGATACAGCCATCCCACCCATCGTATTTGGAAACAAGATTAAAACTTACCTATACCTAATCTTACCAGTTGCCAAACGACTTAATAAAACACTTGTACATAGAACAAGCGTGTTCTGAGTGATCTTTCCGGGCCAACCCGGTTACAAGTGGTGTCAGAAGTGGGATTTTGGAAAGGACAGCCGCCGCTATGGAAGAGAAGGCGACCATGGCCGACGTAATAGACCAATTGGCTGAAGGACAAAGGCATCTCCAGTTGATATGGGAGCAACAAATGAAAGAAGCGAAAGAGGAACGTGAGGCGTTGCAAACTGCACTTAAGAGCCAAGCAACAATTATGGCCAACAACCAGTTGGTGCATGAAACAGCACTGGGGAAACTAACTGATACCATCGCTCATACCAAAGTACACCCCAATGTACCAAGTAGTGTGTTGCAACGTTATCAGGAGCAGGAAGATCCTGACTCCTTCTTCACGAACTTTGAAAGGGTAGCAAGTACAGCTAACTGGCCGGAGGACAAATGGGCCTAGTATATCGCCCCTCTTCTCACGGGTCACTTGCAGTCAACGTACCAAGCCATCAATCCAAGCGGAACCCTTCCGTACCGACAAATTAAGAAAACCATTTTAGAACGAGTGGGTTTAGACAGCGAAAGCTATCGCTCCAGATTTCAACAAACGAAATGGCAACACCAGAAGAACCCCCGCACCTTATATTACAGAGTCCAACACGCCGCTGGACGATGGTTGCATCCTACGGAAAAGTCCAGGGAGGAAATGTTTGACGTCATTGTCTTAGAGCAATACCTGGATGCCTTACCATCTACCACCCGCAACTGGGTACGGCAACATCCCGGTCTAACTAATGAAACGGCTGTGGACCTTGCCTGTGCGTATTATAGAGGTCTGGACTTCAGTGCTATAGCAAGGCGAGCACCACCACCTCCTGTCCGACCGGTCATACCTCGGAATGTCACTCATCGGACACTAGGGAACCATGGCCCTGACCGCACTCAATCCCCGGGCCCAGGGGCGTCCGGACACCCAGGCACCGGACCACAGTGCTATAACTGCTCAGAGTGGGGGCATATAGCCAGGTATTGCCCACAAAAGAAAGACGCCGAAGAACCTATGGAGATAGGGCTGACAAGAGGGAGAGTGTTCTGGACTGGAGGGGAAAACCCAAAATAAATCCTCCCCATTCTCATCAATGATGTAGAAAGAATAGCCCTAATTGACTCAGGTTGTAGCCAGAGTGTGATCAGGGGGAATCTAGTGTTACCAGGGCAGGAAGATCGGGAAACCCAAGTCCTCATCGCCTATGTCCATGGTGATCAAAGATATTACCCCCTTGCCACTATAGGAGTGAAGTGGAGAGACCAAACCGAGAGTCTACAGGTCGGGGTACTCGAAAGATTAGATGAGGACATTATCCTAGGGACAGTGTAGTGTGGTAATTTTTATGTATTCTTTGCGCGTTTGCTTCAGGCGTTAGGCCTTTGTGCACTTTGCCCTGGATGTATTCTATTCCTTTGCTTGCAGCATAGAGCCTCTGTGCACTTTGCTCTAAATGCATTTTATTCAGCTTCGTACTGTTATTTTTCAAATAGCCAGTTCTACGGTCTTGTTTTATTTTTTATATCACACTGTTTAGCCTACTTCAGCACTGGAGTTCTCAATAACACATTCTTGCTCACTCTGGGCTCCAGTCAAGGATACAGTCTGGTACATTGCCGATAGACGTGGTAGGAGTTTCGTCTTTGGATTCATTCTTGCGTAGGGACATTTTGTGATCACACTGACATGTTAGTTATAAAAACACTTCCTTGTCCTAATACAAGGGAGAGGGAGATTCCGACCAGGGAACCACAACTAGACGGCTGATTGCCTTGTTGCAGATGCTGAACCAGATCACAGGCCTTTGCTCAGGTATGAGGGTTGATGTCTTCCCGGGGAATCTAAAAGGCAAGTTAGTAGCTTAACATGCTGTGCTCGAAATATAACTTACTGAGAGAGAATAGAATCTATTAACACCATGATAGCGTTGTTTTTATGTTTCACTCTCATCGTGACTATTTCAATCCTACTGTGTTGTATGGTTCTGGTTATTGCGGCTCACGCCTTATTATCTAAAATGCAGTCGTTTTATTAAAAACAATCTATAAAACTCAAACTGCCTTTGTCATTTTTATATGAGATCATACTGTAAATGAGAGAGCTGGTTGGGACCTGAGTGACCATGACTTCCCTGAGAAGTTCTAAAGATGTCATGCGCTCGGCTGCCCAATCATCCCTTCCCCTTGGGAGAGATGAGGCACTGCTAGTTAGCCGGAGCAAAACCGGATTGAAGGTGACAGAGGTCCTTCTAAGTGGGTCAGACTCAGTCCCCCACACCAGGAACACCCCACACCCTGTTAACTAGAAATCCAGTAGTCTCATTTAGAATAATGAGAGCCCACGCGACATGGCGCCGCCAACTATTGGTCTGGCTCTAATTTTCGGGTCAGGCTGACTCTCTCGGTCTCATAAATACTCGGTTCCGAAAAAGGAGACGTCCGTGGGGCTGAGGATTTCCGCCACCGCAGTATAGGTAGACCCTATTTTTTTTGTGGTTGATTTTTCAAGCTTGAACTCTGAAAGGAAAACCCCGATATTGGTGTGCCTACTCTGAACTAGAGCTGTTTTCATAATGGCGAATCCCCAAGTAATGAATATTTGCATTACTGGAGGTTAAATGGGTTCAGAGATTCCAAGGGCAACACCATAAAACACAGGTTACTGTAGGGGAAGGTTGTGGTTCTGAAGGAAACGCTTCCTAAAGTCCATGTTGTGCATACACTTGGACACCAGCGCGTTGGAATACACGTTGCTGAAAATACTTTGGCTGATGAAGCCGCAAAATCGGCAGTGGCAATTGCCACTGTGGCCGCAGTAACTTGTTCGAGTTCCAAACCAGACAGAGATTTTGGCTGCCATAAAGGCTACGGCTGATGGCACGCCATATCCTAAAGGATTCCCTTCTAAATATCATTATTCCATGGGTGGTATGCTGAACGCTGAAGTTAAAATCCCAGGCGTTGGTGTACGCGACATGCCCAATAAAATTGTGCGACCTCAATTGATTACTGCAGCTCATGAGGGGGCGGCATCTGCACATGCTGGCGTGGCAGCCACTATTTCACTCTTACAGGCCCGTTACTGGTGGCCTGGTCTCTATAAAGAGACGAAGCAGTATGTCCTTTGTTGTGACATCTGTCAACAAATTAAAGTTTCCACGGCTAGACGCCCGCAGCAGACGCCCCTTCTGATATCTAATAAACCATTACAGTGTGTGTACTTGGATCATTGTGGTCCGTTGACACCAGATAGTGCATACAAATATATATTGGTAGCTGTAGATTCGTGCTCCAGATTTGTGTGGGTCTGGCCACAGCGCTCGGCTGACGCTTGAACTGTTATTGAAGATTTGCGCATCTTTGTCGATACATATGCAGTTGCGGCTCTTCATTCGGACCAGGGCCCTGCTTTTGCCTCTAAGGCATTCAGGGACGCCATGGCTTCGTTGGGGGTCCAGCTCCAGTTCTTGTCTCCATTTCATCCCGAGGGAAATTCTGTCGTGGACCGTTTAAATCGCGATTTAAAGCAATCCTTAACGGCCAGAGTTATAGGTACGGGTCGTAGTTGGCTAGCCCACCTGTATGGAGTACAGAGAGCACTGAATAACTTGCCTAGAAGGTCCCTGGGGGGTCGTACTTCATATGAGTGCCTGTTTGGAACACAAATGTATGTTCCTGATCTAGATGGTCCTGGTGTGGAGGCGGCAGATACGCCCTTTGACATAAATGATCGTGTCACTGTTTTGCAGGATTTACAACAATTCCGTGAAGATAACTCTTCTGCCAGTGCTGCCTCCACAGGAATTAAGGATGAACCAGTAACACCTACTGGTTGGATTCCCAGAGTTGGGGATCTGGTGCGTGAAAAGGTCGCAGTGAAAAAAGAATTTGGCCCTTCGTATCGAGCGCCAGTCCCTGTACTAGGGATCCACGGCACAAGAACTGTGATTTTGCCGCCGTTGCAAGGGGCCAAAGAAAATCGCTTTGTATCAATCGACAATGTCAAGTTACAACATGTGGCCGATCCTGCACAGCAGACCAAGAGGAACGCCCAGTAGTTCCCGAATCCCTCTCACTACTGGGGATGATGTTCGGCTGCAGGTGATTTGCACCGACGCTGTTTCCTCTCCAAGCTTGGGGAGGGTGGAAGCTCATCTTGCGATTGTTCCACTAACGGCGAATTATTTGGAATCTTTTGATCAAGTTGCTGTGACTACTGATGTTGCTGAAGGTGTTATCTACAGCGTACCACGGCGAGAGACACAATCTGCTCCTTTGTTTACGGTTGCACCTTTTGCGAAAACTGCCTCCGGCTGCTTTAATAACACTGATGATACCGTGTCGGACTCTTCGTCCTCTTCAACACCAGCCCTGGGTCCACGTAAGCTGCTGTATTGGCTCAAGCATACGTATTTTGTTTTTCCTTGGATCTGTGGCTTTTCATGACTGTGATGGCTTTTTTCCTATGGCTGGGGTTTGTCGTTACCTTTTTTCTGGTGATACATGGTCATTTTCTTCCTGAACGATCAGAGATTGAGCAGGTGGAGAAAGTGTTGAAACCACATTTTTCATTGCATATGGTTCGAAGAGACTTGTCCTTTGTGAACATTTCTGCTGTACCTATTCCGGATGGGATTGTGTGGAATAGAGTAATGTTTGATATATATGGTCCCACTGAAATAATTCAGATACTGTATGTTCTAAAGTTATCAATGAATGATCTAGTTATACCAGGCATTGTATCTGATGATTGGGATGTGAAGACAGTTGATTCTATGTTGACAGAATTGCAGTATTATACTGTCTATGAAAATGAAGATGCTTACCAGTTTAGAGATAATTATGGTGACATGTTTTGTTACAATTATTGTGGACACCACTTTATTCATAAAGCCAGTAGCCCTAAATCGATATTTGAGTATATGCAATGGGGACATTGCCCGACTCCTCCACAGGGGAGTTCTAAAACTTATTCTGACAAATTTGCATATTTTTCTGGGCATCATCAACAGAGTGCTAAGTCTTATTATTTTAAAGTTACTCTGCATGCTAATAAGCAAATGTTGTTGATTGATACTAAATTACTGTATTCCAATTCGTTTGTATCCCAACTATCTATTGAGGGGTATGAATACTGGTCCAAAACTGTTGATTTGAAAATTGTTTGGGGAACAAAAAATTGGCAAATGCGGAGTAGGGAAACGTTGTTTAGGGCATGTATTATTCCTGTCCAGATGATTTTCTTAAATGACACTGTACAACAAACTAGCTGTTTGGGCTTAGCGACAATTCGAGAATTGAATATGCCTGGCATACCTGTCCCTTCCAAAATGAAAGATTGGCAGCATTATATTAATGCCACATTTAGTGAGCTTACAGACTGGGTCCAGAATGGTACGCTTAACACTTCATTGACACGTCCAGGCGGGTGGTTATTGTGGCCCATAGACACTAATGGGTGTCATCAATGTTTTGTCACCTCTTTGGGGGGTTTCAGGACTAGTACGGCAGACCCTCGCTACATATCACCAGAACATGCTGATATCGTTACTACATATAGCGTGGGGAAACTTTGTCAACAATGGTTAAAATCATCCACGCTAGATGCAGTTAAGACACATCTCACGTTACTGTCTAATTATACTGACTTGCAAGATTTTTTGTCAGGTCCAAGAGTGCCCCGGAAGAAACGTTTTTTGTATGAAGTGTACAATGAGATATGGAAACTTTCACAACAGGAGGCAGCGGCCCGGTTGAGGCAGATAGATCAGGAGAATTTGAAACAAGCATTGTCTGTTGTGGATAATAGAATGCATACCCTGTCCGACCGTGTATATACGATTGACAACATTGTTTCCTCTGCTATAGACATTATTAGATCAGATATGTCTTCTTTATATCATGGGCAGAGTCAAACGAGGTCCATTATGCAGTTGGGTTGGACTCTACAGACATTGAAGGCGGGTCGCGTTCCGTGGCAGCACATCAGAGCCAGGGAGATATTTTTTTTCCTTTAATTTGACACGTCAGCAGCAGCTGATGGCTAAAAAGGAGGCGACATATGTTATGTTGAATATTGAAAAGTTGGAGAAGTTGCCTTTTACTGTGGCTGAGATTCCGTCAGCTGAATGGTTGATACACGGGGTTATAAATTTGCCTATTTCTACTCTGCAATTCACTTCTTGTTTGAAGCATATTCCGGTGGGCAGAGATGAGAAATTGGGAGACAGTTACATACATGAGGTGTGGGAGCTTCCCTTTTTATACAGATGTCTTAATGGTATGAGGGAGGTTTTTCTTAGCGGTAGTGAATGTGAAACTTCTGTCAGCCATCGATGGTTTGTAAGCAGCTGTCCTTGCATGGGGCGTGTAATGCCTCGGTTGCGAATTTAGCTTGCTATCTAAAGGGAGTTCCAGTCCCCGTGATTAAAAACACATTCCAGGTGCTTTCAAACAGCAGCTATGTCCTTCTTAACAGTGAAGCCTGTTGTGGCATGCGTGCCGGAATAGTTTACGTGGTCGTTGTCACCAAGGCCGTTACGTGCTGCGGAAATGTGTTGTTTCCCCCGACTCAATTTAGGGAGGTAGCAGACATCTGGCCTCACATTGCTACTTCCAAGGTGAATTTCGACAAGTTGAGTCGACTTAACACCATGATAGCGTTGTTTTTATGTTTCACTCTCATCATGACTATTTCAATCCTACTGTGTTGTATGGTTCTGGTTATTGCGGCTCACGCCTTATTATCTAAAATGCAGTCGTTTTATTAAAAACAATCTATAAAATTCAAACTGCCTTTGTCATTTCTATATGAGATCATACTGTAAATGAGAGAGATGGTTGGGACCTGAGTGACCACGACTTCCCTGAGAAGTTCTAAAGATGTCATGCGCTCGGCTGCCCAATCATCCCTTCCCCTTGGGAGAGATGAGGCACTGCTAGTTAGCCGGAGCAAAACCGGATTGAAGGTGACAGAGGTCCTTCTAAGTGGGTCAGACTCAGTCCCCCACACCAGGAACGACCCTGTTAACTAGAAATCCAGTAGTCTCATTTAGGTTAATGAGAGCCCACGCGACAACAGACTATGAGGGTTTTCCCTCTTTACTAGAGAAAGCCGGGCAAGAGCACCTATTGAGGGACTGGTGGAAGGAGGCACCCAGTGGGGCGGTTCTAGAGGAACACAAACCAGTACGGACTACTCTCAGTAGGAGACAAAAAAGAGAGCACTGGCGTTCGTATGCTCTGAACAACTTCCCCCTAGACGAACCTAAAGTCACCGGGAAGGTTTGCACAGTCACAAGTGATTTCCGACGGAATCAGAATTAGGATCCCTCATTGAAACACGCTTGGCAACAGGCAGTATCCGAGGCAGTACCAGGGGTAGGTCCCAGATTCCTGATACGTAATAATTTATTGTACCGGAAACACACCACCACAAGGGGAAATGAATTACAATTAGTTGTGCATAGAAGTCACCGCCCACAGGTGTTACAGTTAGCCCACGGGGATAACGGGGAAGGACACTTGGGGAGGGAGAAGACCGAGGAAGCAGTGCTTAGACGTTTCTACTGGCCTGGGGTTTATGGAGAGATTCGTAAACATTGTTCCGAGTGTCCCAAATGCCAACTCTATAACCCCTCCCCACAAAAACCCGTACCCCTCCAACCCCTTCCGGTCATCCAAATTCCCTTCTCCAGAGTTGGGATGGATATCATTGGTCCTCTGACCCCTTCCACTCGGGGTAGACAATATGTCTTAGTATTGGTGGATTATGCCACCCGATATCCGGAAGCCATTGCCCTCCCTAGTATGCATACTAAAGCCATTTCCAAAGCCATGATAGAGTTTTTTTCAAGGGTGGGCTTCCCGAAAGAAATATTGACTGACCAAGGGACTCCTTTCATGTCCAGATTGATGACTGAAGAATGTCGATTATTAGGGGTAAAACAAATCAGTACTTCAGTCTATCACCCCCAAACAGATGGGCTAGTGGAAAGATATAATAAAACCATCAAATCTCTTCTAAGAAAAAGCATATCTGAAGCGGGCAAGGATTGGGAAAAGAAACTCCCTGTGGTTCTATACGCTATCCGCACTCACGTACAGGCCTCTTTAGGTCATAGCCCCTTTGAGATGTTGTTTGGCTGACAACCTCGTACGTTGCTGGACATGTTAGCAGAACAGTGGGAAGACACGGAAGAAGAGATTAAAGATTTGTTAACATATACCCGAGATTTAAGGGAAAACCTTCATACGGTATGGGAGGAAGCACACACTGCTTTAAGGGAAGCACAGAATAGGCAGAAGCAAATATATGACACAAGAAGCGCTGTTAGGTCGTTAGCTGTAGGGGATAAAGCACTGGTCTTACTCCCTAGCACTGAAAACAAATTGTTGGCTCGATGGCAGGGTCCATTTGATGTGATTGCCCAGATTAACCCAACCACTTATAAGCTGGCCATACCCCAAAGTGGCGGAAGGGAACAGATATACCATAGCAACCTTCTAAAAAAATGGTTGGGCCCCTCCGGAGGGCAATCGATCAACTATAATAACTCTGATGTGAATGAAGACATCCCTTATCCCTTTCTCCCAAACCAGGAGTTGCCCGACCCGGCAAAACCGTGGATCAATCCCGCTCTTACCGGGTTACATCTTCACCAGTTAAATCACTTGGTAGACCTGAACCTGGACGTATTTTCCAAATACCCAGGAAGAACCACGTTAGGCCAACATCCCATTCGACTCAAAGTGAACACAGTTTCCCGACAGAGGCCATACCGCATCCCCGAAGCCAAACAAAAGATTATAGAAAAAGAAGTCCAGGCCATGTTAGAGGCCGGTATCATAGAACCCTCGACCAGTCCATGGTGCTCACCAGTTGTATTAGTTCCTAAACCAGACGGCAGTACCAGGTTTTGTGCAGACTATAGAGGAGTCAATAACCTGACCTACTTTGATGCTTATCCTATGCCTAGAATTGACGAGCTGGTTGAGAGATTAGGCCAAGCTAAATACCTATCCACACTGGATCTCATGAAGGGCTATCAGCAAATACCTTTAAGAGGGGGAGGATAAAGAAAAAACAGCCTTTGCCACCTCTTCAGGATTGTACCATTTCACCGTCCTTCTTTTTGGGCTCCATGGAGCCCCTGCCACCTTTCAAAGACTCATGGTTGAGATCCTACGACCATACAGGCAGTATGCGGCAGCCTATCTTGATGACATCGTTATATATAGCAACACATGGGTAGAACATATGGCGCACCTAGATGATGTTTTACATGCCCTGAGGAAGGCCCAGTTAACCGCCAATCCAGAGAAATGTCGACTGGGGCTATCTAGTATTAAATACCTAGGATACATTGTAGGGAGAGGTCGGATTAGTCCCCAAGTTGAAAAGCTGGAAGCCATTTCTCACATGCCATTCCCGAAGAGGAAGAAAGACATCAGGGCTTTCTTGGGTTTAGTTGGCTACTATAGACGCTTTATTCCCCATTTTTCCACGATGGCAGAACCCCTGACTAACTTGCTACAAAAGACATGTCCCAATACCCTTGGTACCCCGTCAGTATCTGAGCTACGCAGTTTTAACAGTCCTAACACCGCTCTCACTTCTGCACCTGTGTTGCGTTGCCCTGACTTCCAAAAACCCTTTGTGTTACTGACTGGCGCCTCTGCGGTGGGGCTTGGGGCAGTACTGTCCCAACCACAAGTGGATGGTACCTTACACCCCCTCTTGTATATCAGCCGGAAGCTTTTGCCACGGGAAAAACATTATCCGGCTATAGAGAAAGAATGTTTGGCAATTAAGTGGGCCATCGAATCCCTCAGATACTATCTGTTTGGCAGAACCTTCACCCTGGTTACTGATCACGCTCCTCTCACCTGGCTCGCCCGCAATAAAGACACTAACTCCCGGGTTCTCCGCTGGTTCCTTTCCTCACAGCCTTTTTCGTTTCAGATTCACCATCTCCCGGGGAAACAAATGGTGACTGTGGATTTTCTCTCCCGATATCCGGCGTCTGGGCATCCCGACTGGCCGCTCTCTAGGGGGAGTGTATGTGACGGGCTGGAACCTGATCGCCGCACATGGCCCGGGCTTGTGCTGACTCTGCCTCTGGTGGCCTCGACCTTGCCAACCTCTCGCCCGTGATTGGTGGGACGATCGATGGCGGCGGGCCGGCGGGAGGATAAAACTGCCACAGACAGAACATGCAGGGGTCAGAGGTTTGGAAGCAGTGGACTAACGACCAAAGGAGGAAGAAGACGAACAAACACAGGAGGAGGAAGACGAACGAACACCGGAGGAGGAGGACGAACGAACACAGGAGGAGGAAGACGAAAGGCTACAGGAGGAAGGAAACGGAGACAGCGAATCCAGTCTTCCACGCGAGAAGACTTCCGAAGGCACCAGGTGAATCCAACAAAGGCAGGCAACCGGGAGGACGGAGCGATCTAGCCCGCTGCGATTCCGGAGAAGCGTGGCTATTCCAGGTGCGTGGGACCACGGGCCTGTGAAGTACGAGTGAGAAAGTGAGAGAGAGAGGGGAGAGAAGAATGGAGATGGGGGGAAGGGAGAAAACGAGAAAAACACCATTAATCACAAGAATGCACTATGTTGAGCGTATGTCACATCAAAGGCACCGCGCATACGATCACTAAGGGTAACAGAAGGGAGAGAGGCCTGAAGCAATAGCCCAAGCCCAAACGAAGTATGAGAGGACCGCGCCTAGACAAAACGAAAACCAGAGAAGGGACAGATACCGAACTTTGAGAGAGAAGAAAGGAGAAGAGACAGGAAGAGAGATATAGTAAGACTACACCAACAGAAACCCAGACCACTTACCTTATGTATTTTGTTCTCTCCACATGTGCTTCCCGGGGACGCCTGTGAGACAAGGAGACAAAAGGGAGCAAAGAGAGAAGAACGGAACATGAGAGGATACAGCCATGCCACCCATCGTATTTGGAAACAAGATTAAAAACTTACCTATACCTAATCTTACCAGTTGCCAAACGACTTAATAAAACACTTGTACATAGAATAAGCGTGTTCTGAGTGATCCTTCCGGGCCAACCCGGTTACAGTACTATTACAAAGTAAGAAATAGCATGCACAGAGTCCAAGGGTTCCCCTTAGAGGTAAGATAGTGGCAAAAAGAGATAATTCTAATGCTCTATTTTGTGGTAGTGTGGTCGAGCAGTAGGCTTATCAGAGGGTAGTGTTAAGCATTTGTTGTACACATACAGGCAATAAATGAGGAACACACACTCAAAGACAATTCCAGGCCAATAGGTTTTTATATAGAAAAATATATTTTTTTAGTTTATTTTACGAACCACAGGTTCAAGATTTACAAACAATACTTTAAATGAAAGGTATTTCACTTAGGAACTTTAGGAAATTTGAATTAGCAAAATAGCATATACAGTTTTCACACAAATGGCAAATAGCTATTTTAAAACTAGACACAGTGCAATATTCAACAGTTCCTGGGGGAGGTAAGTGTTTGTTAGATTTGCAGGTAAGTAAACCACCTACAGGGTTCAAAGTTGGGTCCAAGGTAGCCCACTGTTGGGGGTTCAGGGCAACCCCAAAGTTACCACACCAGCAGCTCAGGGCCGGTCAGGTGCAGAGGTCAAAGTGGTGCCCAAAACGCATAGGCTTCAATGGAGAAGGGGGTGCCCCGGTTCCAGTCTGCCAGCAGGTAAGTACCCGCGTCTTCGGAGGGCAGACCAGGGGGGTTTTGTAGGGCACCGGGGGGGACACAAGTCAGCACAAAAAGTACACCCTCAGCGGTACGGGGGCGGCCGGGTGCAGTGTGCAAACAGGCATCAGGTTCGCAATAGGTTTCAATGGGAGCCCAAGGGGTCTCTTCAGCGATGCAGGTAGGCAAGAGGGGGGGAGGGCTCCTCGGGATAGCCACCACCTGGGCAAGGGAGAGGGCTACCTGGGGGTCGCTCCTGCACTGGAGGTCGGATCCTTCAGGTCCTGGGGGCTGCGGGTGCAGTGTCTTTACCAGGCGTCGGGTTTTTGAAGCAGGCAGTCGCGGTCAGGGGGAGCCTCAGGATTCCGTCTGCAGGCGTCGCTGTGGTGGCTCAACTCTGGCTACTCACGGTCTCGTAGTCGCCGGGGAGTCCTCCCTGTAGTGTTTGTTCTCCACAAGTCGAGCCGGGGGCGTCGGGTGCAGAGTGCAAAGTCTCACGCTTCTGCGGGAAACGTGTGTTGTTTCAAACTTGCTTCTTTGTTGCAAAGTTGCAGTCTTTGTGGAGCAGAGCCACTGTCCTCGGGAGTTCTTGGTCCTTCTAGATGCAGGTTAGTCCTCTGAGGCTTCAGAGGTCGCTGGACCCTGTGGAACGCGTCGCTGGAGCAGTGCCTTTAGAAGTGGGGAGACAGGCCAGTAGAGCTGGGGCCAAAGCAGTTGCTGTCTCCGTCTTCTCCGCAGGTTTTTCAGCTCAGCAGTCCTTCTTCGTCTTAGGTTGCAGGAATCTATCTTGCCTTGTTCTGGGAGCCCCTAAATACTCAATTTAGGGGTGTGTTTAGGTCTGGGGGGTTAGTAGCCAATGGCTACTAGCCCTGAGGGTGGCTACACCCTCTTTGTGCCTCCTCCCTGAGGAGAGGAGGGCACATCCCTAATCCTATTGGGGGAATCCGCAAGATGGAGGATTTCTTAGTCACCTCAGCTCAGGACACCTTAGGGGCTGTCCTGACTGGCCAGTGACTCCTCCTTGTTTTTCTCATTATCTCCTCCGGCCTTTCCGCCAAAAGTGGGGCCGTGGCCGGAGGGTGCGGGCAAATCCACTAGCTGGAGTGCCCTGGGGTGCTGTAACAAAGGGGGTGAGCCTTTGAGGCTCACCGCCAGGTGTTACAGTTACTGCAGGGGGGAGGTGAGAAGCACCTCCACCCAGTACAGGCTTTGTTACTTGCACAGAGTGACAAAGGCACTCTCCCCATGTGGCCAGCAACATGTCTGGTGTGTGGCAGGCTGCTAAAACTAGTCAGCCTACACTGGTAGTCGGTTAAGCTTTCAGGGGGCATCTCTAAGATGCCCTCTGGGGTGTATTTTACAATAAAATGTACACTGGCATCAGTGTGCATTTATTGTGCTGAGAAGTTTGATACCAAACTTCACAGTTTTCAGTGTAACCATTATGGTGCTGTGGAGTTCGTGCATGACAGACTCCCAGACCATATACTCTTATGGCTACCCTGCACTTACAATGTCTAAGGTTTTGCTTAGACACTGTAGGGGCATAGTGCTCATGCACTTATGCCCTCACCTATGGTATAGTGCACCCTGCCTTAGGGTTGTAAGGCCTGCTAGAGGGGTGACTTATCTATACCTATAGGCAGTGTGAGGTTGGCATGGCACCCTGAGGGGAGTGCCATGTCGACTTACTCATTTTATCCCCACCATCACACACAATCTGGCAAGCAGTGTGTCTGTGCTGAGTGAGGGGTCCCAAGGGTGGCATAAGACATGCTGCAGCCCTTAGAGATCTTCCCTGGCATCAGGGCCCTTGGTACCAGAGGTACCAATTACAAGGGACTTACCTGGATGCCAGGGTGTGCCAATTGTGGAAACAAAAGTACAGGTTAGGGAAAGAACACTGGTGCTGGGGCCTGGTTAGCAGGCCTCAGCACACTTTCAAATCATAACTTGGCACCAGCAAAGGAAAAAAGTCAGGGGGTAACCATGCCAAGGAGGCATTTCCTTACACAATCCCCCTCCCCCCCAAACGAAAGAGGATGAGACTAACCTTTCCCAAGAGAGTCTTCATTTTTTAAGTGGAAGAACCTGGAAAGACCATTTGCATTGGCATGGGCAGTCCCAGGTCTGTGTTCCACTATAAAGTCCATTCCCTGTAGGGAGACGGACCACCTCAACAGTTTGGGATTTTCACCTTTCATTTGCATTAGCCATCTGAGAGGTCTGTGGTCAGTCTGAACTACAAAGTGAGTACCAAAGAGGTATGGTCTCAGCTTCTTCATGGACCAAACCACAGCAAAGGCCTCCATCTCAATGGCACTCCAACGCTGCTCCCTGGGGAGTAACCTCCTGCTAATGAAAGCAACAGGCTGGTCAAGGCCATCATCATTTGTTTGGGACAAAACTGCCCCTATCCTATGTTCAGAGGCATCAGTCTGCACAATGAACTGCTTGAAGTAATCTTGAGCTTTGAGAACTGGTGCACATTGCTTGTTTCAGGGTGTCAAAGGCCTGTTGGCATTCTACAGTCCAGTTTACCTTCTTGGGCATTTTCTTAGAGGTAAGTTCTGTGAGGGGTGTCACTATGGATCCATATCCCTTCACAAACCTCCTGTAGTACCCAGTCAAGCCAAGGAATGCACTGACTTGAGTCTGGGTTTTTGGAGCTGCCCAGTCCAGAATAGTCTGAATCTTGGGCTGGAGTGGCTGAACTTGGCCTCCACCTACAAGGTGTCCCAAGTAAACCACAGTTCCCTGCCCTATCTGGCATTTGGATGCCTTGATAGAGAGGCCTGCTGATTGCAGAGCCTTCAAAACCTTCTTCAGGTGGACCAGGTGATCCTGCCAGCTGGAGCTAAAGATAGCAATATCGTCAAGATAAGCTGCACTAAAGGACTCCAAGCCAGCAAGGACTTGATTCACCAACCTTTGGAAGGTGGCAGGGGCCTTCTTTAAACCAAAGGGCATAACAGTAAACTGATAATGCCCATCAGGTGTGGAGAATGCTGTCTTTTCTTTTGCTCCTGGTGCCATTTTGATTTGCCAGTACCCTGCTGTCAAGTCAAAGGTACTTAAGTATTTGGCAGCACCTAGTTTGTCTATCAATTCATCTACCCTTGGAATGGGATGGGCATCTGTCTTGGTGACAGAATTAAGTCCTCTGTAGTCCACACAAAACCTCATCTCTCTCTTCCCATCTTTGGTGTGAGGTTTGGGGACTAAGTCCACTGGGCTAGCCCAGCGGCTGTCAGAGTGCTCAGTGACTCCCAATTCCAGCATCTTGTGGACTTCCACCTTGATGCTTTCCTTAACTTGGTCAGACTGTCTGAAAATTTTGTTTTTGACAGGCATGCTGTCTCCTGTGTCCACAGCATGGGTACACAGGTGTGTCTGACTAGGGGTTAGGGAAAAGAGCTCAGCAAACTGTTGCAGGACCTTCCTACAGTCAGATTGCTGTTGGCCAGAGAGGGTGTCTGAATAGATCACTCCATCAACTGAGCCATCTTTAGGGTCTGTGGAGAGGAGATCAGGGAGAGGTTCACACTCAGCTTCCTGATCCTAATCTGTTACCATCAACAGATTCACATCTGCCCTGTCATGGAAGAGTTTGAGGCGGTACACATGGATCACCCTTTTGGGGGTCCTGCTAGTGCCTAGGTCTACCAGGTAGGTGACCTGACTCTTCTTCTCTAGCACTGGGTAAGGGCCACTCCATCGGTCCTGAAGTGCCCTGGGAGCCACAGGCTCCAGAACCCAGACTTTCTGCCCTGGCTGAAACTCAACCATAGCAGCCTTTTGGTCAAACCAAAACTTCTGGAGTTGTTGGCTGGCCTCAAGGTTTTTGCTTGCCTTTTCCATATACTCTGCCATCCTTGAACGTAGGCCTAATACATAATCCACTATATATTGTTTAGGCTCATGAAGAGGTCTCTCCCAGCCTTCTTTTACAAGAGCTAGTGGTCTCCTTACAGGATGGCCAAATAGAAGTTCAAAGGGGGAAAACCCTACTCCCTTCTGAGGCACCTCTCTGTAGGCGAAAAGCCGACATGGCAAGAGGACATCCCATCTCCTTTTGAGTTTTTCAGGGAGCCCCATGATCATGCCTTTCAATGTCTTGTTAAATCTTTCAACAAGACCATTGGTTTGTGGATGGTATGGTGTGGTGAATTTTGTAAGTCACTCCACACTCATTCCACATGTGTTTCAGGTATGCTGACATGAAGTTGGTACCTCTGTCAGACACCACCTCCTTAGGAAATCCCACTCTGGTAAAAATACCAATGAGTGTTTTGGCTACTGCAGGGGCAGTAGTCGACCTAAGGGGAATTGCTTCAGGGTATCTAGTAGCATGATCCACTACTACTAGTATGTATTGGTTCCCTGAGGCTGTGGGAGGTTCAAGTGGACCCACTATGTCCACACCCACTCTTTCAAAGGGGAACCCCACCACTGGAAGTGGAATGAGGGGGGCCTTTGGGTGTCCACCTGTCTTACCACTGGCTTGACAGGTGGCACAGGAGACACAAAACTCCTTGACCTTCTGGGACATGTTGGGCCAATAGAAGTGGTTGACTGATCTCTCCCACGTCTCGGTCTGTCCCAAATGCCCAGCAAGAGGAATATCATGAGCTAAGGTCAGAATGAACTTTCTAAACTCCTGAGGCACTACCACTCTCCTAGTGGCACCAGCCTTGGGATCTCTTGCCTCAGTGTAAAGGAGTCCGTCTTCCCAACAGACTCTATGTGTTCCTGTTATTTTTCCATTGGACTCTTCAGCAGCTTGCTGACTAAGGGCTTCAAGAGAGGGGCAGGCTTCTTGCCCCTTACACAACTGCTCCCTTGAGGGTCCCGCTGGGCCTAGGAGCTCAACCTGATAAGGTTCTAACTCCATGGGCTCAGTTCCCTCAGAGGGCAGAACTTCTTCATGGGAAGAGAGGTTCTCTTTTTCTTGTTGTGTTGCAACTGGTTCCCCAGTTTTCTTTCCTTTTCTCTTGGAGGGTTGGGCCCTTTTTCCAGGCTCCAACACCACTTTTTCACCCTGAGCCTTGCACTGTGCCCTTGTCTTGACACACACCAGTTCAGGGATACCCAGCATGGCTGCATGGGTTTCGAGTTCTACCTCAGCCCATACTGAGGACTCCAGGACATTTCCAAGCAAACAGTCTACAGGGATATTTGAGGAGACCACCACCTGTTTCAGGCCATTGACCCCTCCCCACTCTAAAGTTACCATATCCATGGGATGTACTTTAGTCTGACTGTCAGCGTTGGTGACTGGATAAGTTTGCCCAGCCAGGTATTGACCAGGGGAAACCAATTTCTCTGTCACCATGGTGACACTGGCACCTGTATCCCTCAGGCCTTCTACACTTGTCCCATTAATTAAGAGCTGCTGCCTGTATTTTTGCATATTAGAGGGCCAGGCAGCCAGTGTGGCTAAATCCACCCCACCCTCAGAGACTAATGTAGCTTCAATGTGAACCCTGATTTGCTCTGGGCACACTGTTGATCCCACTTGGAGACTGGCCATTCCAGTGTTAGCTGGAGTAGAGTTAGAAGTGGAACCTTTCTTGGGACAGGCCATGTCTCCAGTTTGGTGTCCTGGATGATTACAGCTACGACACCAGGCCTTTTTGGGATCAAAGTTTTTACCCTTGTACCCAAAATTGGATTGTGAAGAGGCTCTGGGCCCTCCCTCCTGAGCAGGTTTTTGGGGCCTATAGAAGACTCTTTACTTTTCCCTTTGGATGTCTCAACACTCTTCCCCTGGGGAGTCTTTGTGACCCCTTTCTTTTGGTCACTCCCTGTGGAAGTCTTGGTCACCCTAGTCTTGACCCAATGGTCCGCCTTCTTTCCCAATTCTTGGGGAGAAATTGGTCCTAGGTCTACCAGATGCTGATGCAGTTTATCATTGAAACAATTACTTAACAGGTGTTCTTTCACAAATAAATTGTACAGCCCATCATAATCATTTACACCACTGCCTTGAATCCAACCATCCAGTGTTTTCACTGAGTAGTCAACAAAATCAACCCAGGTCTGGCTCGAGGATTTTTGAGCCCCCCTGAACCTAATTCTATACTCCTCAGCGGAGAATCCAAAGCCCTCAATCAGGGTAGCCTTCATGAGGTCATAGGATTCTGCATCTTTTCCAGAGAGTGTGAGGAGTCTATCCCTACACTTTCCAGTGAACATTTCCCAAAGGAGAGCACCCCAGTGAGATCTGTTTACTTTTCTGGTTGCACAAGCCCTCTCAAAAGTTGTGAACCATTTAGTGATGTCATCACCATCTTCATATTTAGTTACAATCCCTTTTGGGATTTTCAACATGTCAGGAGAATCTCTGACCCTATTTATGTTGCTGCCCCCATTGATGGGACCAAAACCCATCTCTTGTCTTTCTCTTTCTATGGCTAGGAGCTGTCTCTCTAAAGCCAATCTTTTGGCCATCCTGGCTAGCAGGAGGTCCTCTTCATTGAGGCTGTCCTCAAGGATTCCAGAGGTTCTGGACTCTCCTATGAGAGAAGCAGCATCTCTGACTATCACTTGTGGAGACAGGGTTTGAGGGACCCTGTGCTCCCTAACTAGGACTGGAGGGGGGAATTCCTCCACATCACTAGCTTCCCCCTCTGGGAGGTTATCCTCAGAGGGGTTGTTCTTAGCAAACTCTGCCAAAAGCTCCTGGAGCTGTACTTTGGTAGGGTTTGAACCAGTTTTAATCTTTTTGGTTTTGCAGAGAGACCTTAACTCTGACACCCTAAGATGCAGGTAAGGGGTGAGGTTGAGTTCCATCACTATCTCTTCTGCATTAGACATTATGGGGGTCATTGAGACCCCGGTGGGCGGCGGGAGCCGCCCGCCTGGAGGGAACCGCCATATGGCCGCTCCACGGTCGAAAGACCGCAGAGGCCATTCTGGCTTTCCCGCTGGGCTGGCGGGCGACCGCCAGCAGGCCGCCCGCCTGCCCAGCGGGAAACCCCTTCCCACGAGGAAGCCGGCTCCGAATGGAGCCGGCGGAGTGGGAAGGTGCGACGGGTGCAGTTGCACCCGTCGCGAATTCCAGTGTCTGCTGAGCAGACACTGGAATTCAAAGTGGGGCCCTCTTACGCGGGGCCCTGCAGTGCCCACCCATGCCATTGGCATGGGCACAGCAGGGGCCCCCAGGGGCCCCATGACACCCCTCACTGCCATCCTGTTCCTGGTGGTCGGAACCGCCAGGAACAGGATGGCGGTGAGGGAGTCGGAATCCCCCATGGCAGCGCAGCAAGCTGCGCCGCCATGGGGGATTCCCAGGGCAGCGGAAAACCGGCGGGAGACCGCCGGTTTTCCTTGTCTGACCGCGGCCAAACCGCCGCGGTCAGAATGCCCTGCGGGGCACCGCCAGCCTGTTGGCGGTGCTCCCGCATCCACGGCCCCGGCGGTCCTTGACCGCCAGGGTCGGAATGAGCCCCTATGTTTCTAAAAGTTGGAATACTTTTTAAGAATCTAAAACTATCTCTAGAACTTAAATCAAACTTTTACAAAATGTTTAAACTCTAAACGAAATGCTAACAGGGACTAACACAAGGCCCTAGCAGGACTTTTAAAAATTTCGAAAAATAGCTCAAATTTCAAAAATCAGTTTCTAATGCCAATTTTTTAAATTTAGTTGTGTGATCAGGTATTGGCTGAGTAGTCCAGCAAATGCAAAGTCTTGTACCCCACCGCTGATCCACCAATGTAGGAAGTTGGCTCTGTATGTACTATTTCAAAGTAAGAAATAGCATGCACAGAGTCCAAGGGTTCCTCTTAGAGGTAAGATAGTGGCAAAAAGAGATAATTCTAATGCTCTATTTTGTGGTAGTGTGGCCTAGCAGTAGGCTTATCAGAGGGCAGTGTTAAGCATTTGTTGTACTCATACAGGCAATAAATGAGGAACACACACTCAAAGACAATTCCAGGCCAATATGTTTTTATATAGAAAAATATCTTTTCTTAGTTTATTTTAAGAACCACAGGTTCAAGATTTACAAACGATACTGTAAATGAAAGGTATTTCACTTAGGAACTTTAGGAACTTTGAATTAGCAAAATAGCATATACAGTTTTCACACAAATGGCAAATAGCTATTTTAAAACTAGACAGTGCAATTTTCAACAGTTCCTGGGGGAGGTAAGTGTTTGTTAGTTTTGCAGGTAAGTAAACCATCTACAGGGTTCAAAGTTGGGTCCAAGGTAGCCCACCGTTGGGGGTTCAGGGCAACTCCAAAGTTACCACACCAGCAGCTCAGGGCCGGTCAGGTGCAGAGGTCAAAGTGCTGCCCAAAACGCATAGGCTTCAATGGAGAAGGGGGTGCCCCGGTTCCAGTCTGCCAGCAGGTAAGTACCCGCGTCTTCGGAGGGCAGACCAGGGGGGTTTTGTAGGGAACCGGGGGAGGACACAATTCAGCACAGAAAACACACCCTCAGCGGCACGGGGGTGGCCGGGTCCAGTGTGCAAACAGGCGTCGGGTTCACAAAAGGTTTCAATGGGAAACCAAGGGGTCTCTTCAGTGATGCAGGCAGGCAAGGGGGGGGGCTCCTCGGGTTAGCCACCACCTGGGCAAGGGAGAGGGCCACCTGGGGGTCGCTCCTGCACTGGAGGTCGGATCCTTCAGGTCCTGGGGGCTGCGGGTGCAGTGTCTTTACCAGGTCTTTGAAGCAGGCAGTCACGGTCAGGGGAAGCCTCGGGATTCCCTCTGCAGGCGTCGCTGTGGGGGTTTAGGGGGGTCAACTCTGGCTACTCACGGTCTTGTAGTCGCCGGGGAGTCCTCCCTGTAGTGTTTGTTCTCCACAAGTCGAGCCGGGGGCATCGGGTGCAGAGTGCAAAGTCTCACGCTTCCGGCGGGAAACGTGTGTTGTTTCAAAGTTGCTTCTTTGTTGCAAAGTTGCAGTCTTTGTGGAGCAGAGCCATTGTCCTCGGGGGTTCTTGGTCCTTCTAGATGCAGGGTAGTCCTCTGAGGCTTCAGAGGTCGCTGGACCCTGTGGAACGCGTCGCTGGAGCAGTGTCTTTAGAAGTGGGGAGACAGGCCGGTAGAGCTGGGGCCAAAGCAGTTGGTGTCTCCGTCTTCTCTGCAGGTTTTTCAGCTCAGCAGTCCTTCTTCGTCTTAGGTTGCAGGAATCTATCTTGCTGTGTTCTGGGAGCCCCTAAATACTCAATTTAGGGGTGTGTTTAGGTCTGGGGGGTTAGTAGCCAATGACCCTCTTTGTGCCTCCTCCCTGAGGGGAGGGGGGCACATCCCTAATCCTATTGGGGGAATCCTCCATCTGCAAGATGGAGGATTTCTAAAAGTCAGTCACCTCAGCTCAGGACACCTTAGGGGCTGTCCTGACTGGCCAGTGAGTCCTCCTTGTTTTTCTCATTATCTCCTCCGGCCTTGCCACCAAAAGTGGGGCTGTGGCCGGAGGGGGCGGGCAACTCCACTAGCTGGAGTGCCCTGGGGTGCTGTAACAAAGGGGGTGAGCCTTTGAGGCTCACCGCCATGTGTTACAGTTCCTGCAGGGAGAGGTGAGAAGCACCTCCACCCAGTACAGGCTTTGTTAATAGCCACAGAGTGACAAAGACTCTCTCCCCATGTGGCCAGCAACATGTCTTGTGTGTGGCAGGCTGCTAAAACTAGTCAGCCTACACTGGTAGTCGGTTAAGCTTTCAGGGGGCATCTCTAAGATGCCCTCTGGGGTGTATTTTACAATAAAATGTACACTGGCATCAGTGTGCATTTATTGTGCTGAGAAGTTTGATACCAAACTTCACAGTTTTCAGTGTAACCATTATGGTGCTGAGGAGTTCGTGCATGACAGACTCCCAGACCATATACTCTTATGGCTACCCTGCACTTACAATGTCTAAGGTTTTGCTTAGACACTGTAGGGGCATAGTGCTCATGCACTTATGCCCTCACCTATGGTATAGTGCACCCTGCCTTAGGGCTGTAAGGTCTGCTAGAGGGGTGACTTATCTATACCTATAGGCAGTGTGAGGTTGGCATGGCACCCTGAGGGGAGGGCCATGTCGACTTAGTCATTTTATCCCCACCAGCACACACAATCTGGCAAGCAGTGTGTCTGTGCTGAGTGAGGGGTCCCCAGGGTGGCATAAGACATGCTGCAGCCCTTAGAGACCTTCCCTGGCATCAGGGACCTTGGTACCAGGGGTACCAATTACAAGGGACTTATCTGGATGCCAGGGTGTGCCAATTGTGGAAACAAAAGTACAGGTTAGGGAAAGAACACTGGTGCTGGGGCCTGGTTAGTAGGCCTCAGCACACTTTCAAATCATAACTTGGCATCAGCAAAGGCAAAAAGTCAGGGGGTAACCATGCCAAGGAGGCATTTCCTTAAACCGCCTCAAACTCCCTCAGGAAGCACCATGCAGTCAGCAAGACCTCAGCCTGTCCGCCAGGTAAAGTAGAAGGTCGTCTGCATACAGAGATATTATGTGTTCCCGACCCTCATGCCCGTGCCCCTACCCCTGTGACGAAAATGTTTGTCCAGGGGTTCGAAGGCTGGTGCAAATAAAAGTGGAGACAGGGAGAACCCCTGTTTGGTGCCACAACATACCTCATACTGTGGAGACAATTACCATTAGTTCCATATAAAGCAGTTGGACTCAATTCACCTAGCTCTCTCCCAGTCCCATCCGATGCAATACCTGTAACAGGACTTCCCAACGCTTCAAATACCTTTTCTAAGTCCACCGACCTCAATAGAGCCCATGGGCATGATCGCACCTGAGGGTGGTAAAGGATATAATATAATCTAAGATTAGGAGAGGTGGTATGCACCGGTATGAAACCGTTCTGGTCGTGGGCAATGTGAAATCCAATACTTTACTGATGTTGAAGTCCTTGTTGAGCATGGAGAGGGGGACAGAACTCTGAGGGTCGGGCCTCCTGGGTCTTGGAGAGGGACCACTATGGCATCACCGGTAGTGTCCGGGAGCCTGGCCAGTGGCAGTAAATCCACATAATCAGACTCCAGCTCACGGGCCAGAACATCCCGAAACAGTGAATACAATTCTGGGGGGAGGACAATGGCAAACCTTATCTCCTGCTGTGTAATCAGACATCCCAAGCCCTCCCTCGCCTTCTGGGAAAGCTCCCTCAGTGGCAGTCTGTTCAGAAAGGCCATCTGGGTTTCAGATGTGAGCGACTGTGGGCGGTCATAGAGCAGTACATAGTATTCCAGGAAGGAGGAGTTAATGGTTCCCGGGGTGCAGAACGATTTGCATGTACTTGTACTAATATGTGTTATGGGGGACCCCCTATACTCGGGCTTGATAAGCCGGCTACGAGTCTACCCGGCTGGCCTTCTTCCTTATGTGATGTGCTTGTGCAATGCAGGACTGATAGTCGTGACACGGCAGGAGCTCTAAAGTGGAATTTTATTGCTCCCTAGCCTCCCAAAATCTGCCCGCGCCCAAAGCCTTGTCTAGCTCATGTAGTCTGACGTCAAGGCTTAAGACTTGCCTGTTCAGCCCTTTTCGTACTCCGATTCTTTGGCCCAGGCCATAACCATGAATTACCACCTTAAATGCCTCCCATTCAACCAGGCTGGAGATTGCAGAGTCCTGGTTCTGTTCATAGTACTGTGAGTCAGCGTCCCCCAGAAAGCCGCGAAATAAAGTGTCTTCTAGGCCAGGGGGCTAAGTCACCAAGTGGGGATCGGTAGGTACTCTTCTGTTGGCTCAAAGCCTAGTAGCAGGGTTCTATGATCTGAGAGGGTGCGCCCCAGATATTCAGTGTTTGTTATATGTTGGCAGAGTCTATATGAGCAGATACATTTGTCTATCCTAGTGTGCAGCTCGTGTATAGGGAGTAATATGAGTAATCCTGGTATCGCTGCACTTTAAAGTATAAAACTGAACACCTGAACTAAGCTTGTTTTCAAATCACAGCAGCTTATTCATTAAGAACCATAAGATGCTAAGAGTAAAGTCACTAGTGCGAACATTTGTTTATCCTCTACCTATAAAGTGAAGACTAAAACAAACGACGAGGTCCTGAGGCTACTGCTGTTATCAGTATTTTAACACTGTTTTACTCTGTGTTCTTAATAATATCAATGTTGAGATTGTAATTTGAAAGGTTTTTATTAATCATGCATAGTAAAATGTATCTTCTCTTACTCCTGAATATGCACAGCCTCGAAAGATAACATCACAGGTTTTGTGTAAGGCAGGGCCTGAGAAACAAGATGGTTCAGAAGCTGAAAGCACAAATCAAACTAACAATTCAGAAAGTATTGTCTGTGCAGACAATTATAGTCTCCCTGACCAAGCGGGCAAAGAGTTAAAGTTATCTCTGCACAGCTGCAAGAGCCAGCTGCACTATTGTTTGTTGTACTGAACCAGCACAATAAATAAACTTCTCAGCACAATAAATGCACACTGATGCCAGTGTGCAATTTATTGTAAAATACAGCCAGAGGGCATCTTAGAGATGCCCCCTGAAAACATACCCGACTTCCAGTGTAGGCAGACTAGTTTCTGCCAGCCTGCCACACACCAGACATGTTGCTGGCCATATGGGGAGAGTGCCTTTGTCACTCTGTGGCCAGGAACAAAGCCTGTACTGGGTGGAGGTGCTTCTCACCTCCCCCTGCAGGAACTGTAACACCTAGCGGTGAGCCTCAAAGACTCACCCCTTTTGTTACAGTGCCCCAGGGCATCCCAGCTAGTGGAGATGCCCGCCCCTCCGTCCACTGCCCCCAGTTTTGGCAGCAAGGCTGGAGGAGATAATGAGAAAAACAAGGAGGAATCACCCACCAGTCAGGACAGCCCCTAAGGCCGAGGTCTTCAAACTGGGGGGCGGGCCCCCCTAGGGGGGTCTCAAGTGATCCCGGGGGGGGCGCCAGGCTCTGGCCAAAAGAAAGCATTATACAGATAACAGGGCTTTGTTTTAAGCAGAAGCATGTAATTGCATTTTTGAAAAGGTAACAGTACTTACCTGCAATGTTAAAAATAGGGCAAGACATATTTAAGCATAGCCATCTTTATAAAAATAAATGTGAAAAATTCTGAGGGAGGCCCAATGATTTTTATTTTTCGACTGGGGGGGCGAAGCATCGAAAAGTTTGGAGACCACTGCCCTAAGGTGTCCTGAGCTGAGATGACCCCTGCCTTGAGAAATCCTCCATCTTGAGTTTGGAGGATTCCCCCAATAGGATTAGAGATGTGCCCCCCTCCTCACCGGGAGGAGGCACAAAGAGGGTGTAGCCACCCTCAAGGACAGTAGCCCTCCCAGACCTAAACACCCCCCTAAATTCAGTATTTAGGGGCACCCCAGATCCCGGGAAATCAGATTCCTGCAACCTGAAGAAACAAGGAGGACTGCTGACCTACAAGCCTGCAGAGAAGACGGACAACGACAACTGCTTTGGCCCCAGCCCTACCGGCCTGTCTCCAACTTTGAAAACCTGCAACCAGCGATGCATCCGACAGGGACCAGCAACCTCCGAAGCCTCAGAGGACTGGCCTGGACTAAAGGACCAAGAAACTCCTTTGAGCAGCGGCCCTGCTCAAAGCCAGCTAATTCTTTGCAACAAAGAAGCAACTTCCAAAGACTGCACTTTTCCCGCCGGAAGCGGGAGACTTCTCACTCTGCACCCGACGCCCCCGGCTCGAGGTTCAGAGAACCAACACCTCAGGGAGGACTCCCCGGCAACTGCGAGCCCATGAGTAACCAGAGACGCCCCCCCTGAGACCCCACAGCGACGCCTGCAGAGAGAATCCAGAGGCTCCCCCTGACCGCGACTGCCTGTAACAAGGGACCCGACGCCTGGAACCAGCACTGCACCCGCAGCCCCCAGGACCTGAAGGAATCGAACCTCAGCGCAGAAGTGACCCCCAGGTGACCCTCTGCCTAGCCCAGGTGGTGGCTGTCCCGAGAATCCCCCCTGTGCCTGCCTGCACCACTAGAGTGACCTCTGGGTCCCTCCATTGTTTTCTACCTAAAACCCGACGCCTGCTTTGCACACTGCACCCGGCCGCCCCTGTGCCGCTGAGGGTGTTTTGTGTGCCTACTTGTGTCCTCCCCAGTGCTCTACAAACCCCCCCTGGTCTGCCCCCGAGGACGCGGGTACTTACCTGCTGGCAGACTAGAACCGGAGCACCCTTGTTCTCCATAGGCGCCTATGTGTTTTGGGCACCTCTTTGACCTCTGCACCTGACCGGCCCTGAGCTGCTGGTGTGGTAACTTTGGGGTTGCCTTGAACCCCAACGGTGGGCTGCCTATGCCCCAGAACTGAGACTTGTAAGTGTTTTACTTACCACCTAATCTAACATTTACTTACCTCCCCCAGAAACTGTTGATTTTTGCACTGTCTACCTTTAAAATAGCTTATTGCCATTTTACCAAAAACTGTATATGTTATTGCTCTAATTCAAAGTTCCTAACTTACCTGTGTGGAGTACCTTGCATTTTGTGTATTTGTGTTCTAAAAATAAATTAAGAAAATATATTTTTCTATATAAAAACTATTGGCCTGGAGTTAAGTCTTTGAGTGTGTGTTCCTCATTTATTGCCTGTGTGTGTGTACAACAAATGCTTAACACTACCCTCTGATAAGCCTACTGATCGACCACACTACCACAAAATAGATCATTAGGATTATCTAATTTTGCCACTATTTTACCTCTAAGGGGAACCTTACTTTGAGATAGTATATACAGAGCCAACTTCCTTTACCGACCCTCTTTAACGTTTACATGGCTCTGCTTGCAAACATTGTCTGATCACACAACCTCAACATCGTCTCATACGCCTAGGACACCCAGCTGATCCTCTTCCTCACCAAGAACCCCGCCACCTCCAAAACCATCCTCCACGAAGGAATTAAGGCCTTCGCCAAATTGATGAAGAACAGCTGCCTTAAACTCAATTTTGACAAAACTGAGGTCCTCATCCTCGGCTCCACCCCCTCCGCCTGGGACGAATCCTGGTGGCCTGCCACACTGGGAACCGCACCAACACCCACCGACCACACGCAACCTGGGGCTCATCCTGGACTCATCGCTATCAATGACCCGGCAAGTCAATGCCGTCTCTTCCTCCTGCTTCAACACCCTCTGCATGCTTTGAAAGATCTACAAATGGATCCCCACCGGAACCAGAAGGACAGTCATCCAAGCCTTCGTAAGCAGCTGACTGGACTACGGCAACGCCCTCTACGCAGGAACCATGACCAAACTCCAGAAAAGAAGGCAACGCATACAGAACACCTTCGCACGCCTCATCCTGGACATCCCCTGCCACAGCCACATCACCTGAGAGACCTGCACTGGCTCCCCGTCAACAAGAAAATCACGTTCAAGCTCCTTACTCTCACTCACAAAGCACTGCACAACACCGGACCAGAATACCTCAGACGACTCTCCTTCTACACCCCGACCCGCCAGCTTCACTTTGCTGACCGTGCCCTCGCCACCGTTCCACACATCCAGAGAACGACTGCCGGTGGCAGATCGTTCTCGCCGCCAAGACTTGGAACACTCTTCCTATCCACCTGTGACAGACACAGGACATGCTAACCTTCAGGAGACACCTCAAGACCTGGCTATTCGAGCAGTAGCAGCACTCCTCCAATCCCCCTCTTAAGTGCCCTGAGAACTTCACAGGTGAATAGTGCGCATTACAAATGCTATGATTGATTGACTGATTGACCACTCCTGTTGCAACACCAGAGGATAGTTACAGTGTAAAAGTATCGCCACCACCCTGGCTCTCCTAGTGTATCCTGAGTGGTATACCCGGTCAAAACCATATCAGGCTAGAAACTGGCAGGTGGCTCCTATTAAGTGTCTCTCCTGGAGGAGTAGGGCTGAGGGGCAGAGGCATTGCGCCTGGCGCAGAAGAGCTGTTCGTTTAATTTTATCCAGCAGACCATTGACGTTCTATGAGATTATATTAGTGGGAGCCATGTGGCATTAAGGAAAGAGGAGACCCACACACGTTTGCGTCATGGAGGGTTTGGGGGGTTTTGTGCCCAGGGGACCTATATAGATAAGGATCGTGCATGTACCTAGTGCTTGAGGTGTTGGATGGCACCCTCCCGCTCATGACATCAAGGAGTAGAAAACAGTGAACAAACAGAAATATAGCAACGCAATCATGTAACAGTATAACCCTCCCAACTCCGCCCTCCCTATACTTTCCCTCCCAACTTGAAGAAGCATCTGTCGCCCAAAAGTCCCCAGAGGAACCACAAGAAAGAAAGAGAAAAAGAAAGACGAGTCCCTGTTGGCATGGAGTGGTGGACCCCTCCCGTAGATCGGATCACTTATATCCGCTGCTGGTGGGCCCACACAATGCCCATTGATCTCATGTGAGATAGTCAGATAGGCGGGGTTTGGCTTAGTCAGATAGGCGGGGTTTGGCTCAACCTCTCCGATTTCTGCAGAGGCTGCCGCCCAGGCGCCACTGACTCCCGGGAGGTGGCCTGCCGCCCAAGGGGCGACGGGAAGGGAGGGTCCTCTCCAAGGGAATGCAAGGCCATCTTGGACCCGCAATGGAAGCCAGCCTGTGGGTCCCCAGAACGGCCCGGCACCCGGCCGCCCTCCTTAGTGCATTAGCATTGGCATGCTCAGAAGGGGAAGAACCCCCTCCGCATTTCCTGGAAGCGGACACTCCTTTGTGGCCCATTCCCACACCGCCTCCAGGGTGCCAAAGAAATACATTCTACCTGCGTGCAGCACTTTGAGTCGGGCCGGGAACAAGAGCATATATTTCAGTTGCAGCGCCCTTAGTTTCAGCTTGACCTGTTCTTTTAGATTGCACCTCCTGGGAATAGTCCGGAAATATCAATATCTTTGCGTTTTGGCATCGGATTTCCAGTTGAGCTCTAGCCTCACGTAGGACGGCATCCCTGTATCTGTAGTTGAGGAAGCGAGCAATGATCGCCTGCAGTGGCGCTCCCGGCAGGGGCCTGCCAGAGAGGGCCCTGTGTGCTCGTTCGATGGCAAACCAGGGGGACAGTTCAATCTGGGGCATCCATGATTTGAGCCAGTCTTCGAGAAAGACAGCAGGGCCCAGGCCCTCCGAGGACTCCGGGAACCCCACAAAACGCAGGTTATTCTGTCTTGAGCAGTTTTCAGCATTGTCAGCACGCTGTTGCAATTCATGGGTGTGCGTGAGGAGGCAAGGCACCTTCATCTTAATGTCCCGGACTTAATCTTCCACTGTAGAAACACACGTTTCTGCTTCCGTAAGTCGCACCGAAGCATTCATAAGGTCTTGCCTCAACAGGGACATATTAACCCTTACCTCCTCTATTTTCTTCTCAACCCCGGCCTGGGATGACTGTATGGCCTGGAGGATCCTATCAGTATTGCCTTTGCTGCTCTTCACCCGGGCAGCGTCTGCAGACGCATCTATCCCGGGACCCCCAGCCGGGGTCACAAACTTATCAGTGCAGGGCTGGGAGGATGCCAACTTCACCTGCTTATCTCTCCACATGGCGCTGGGAGGCCAGGAACAGGTACAGTAACTGGCGCGGCGGTCCTCTATAGTTCCTGTGAAGATCAGTCTCTTGGGGGGGGGGGGGGAGAGGGGTCTCTGAGGCAACACCGCTAGCACTCCTCGAGAAGGGAGCTGTTGGTCAGTAGGGGTCCGCACTCCCAACAGATGCCCATGGACATCAGTAGCCCCCTGGCACGGGCTGGGCAGCACGTCCCATCTCTAGGGGCACAGGACACCTCCAGTGCTCACTTATGGCTCCGCACGCCACCTGTCCATGGCCAGCCCGACCCAGGGCCCCAGGTCTCGTTCTTCCTTTCCTCTCCCAAACGAGGTGTCAACCAGGGCCCTGGCCTCCCGTCGCCTGGGTCCAGCGCTTCCCACCGGCATCAGGCTCCTCCATACCTTGTGCGATCACGATCTGAGCCCAGCACCTCTCAGGGCCTCGACCGCCTCCACTCCATCTACAGCCGGCACCTCCGTCCACCGCCGCAGCCTGGTCCATACAATTGCGCGCAGGGGTGGGCCTACTCCATCACAGCCCACCTCAGCCCCTGCCCCTCTTTCCAGCTGCTGGGGCCAGCCCCAAGTGGCCCAGCCCCCTCCACGCGGGCCCGTCTCTGCTGGGCCCCAGACCGCCCGCCCGAGGCTCTACGGGAGAGCGGCACCCGGCAGCAAGTGCTACAATGCTGCCTCACCTCCAGGCAGGGCCGGGGACACCGCCTCGCCCCAGCCCTGGCCCCCTCCAACGGGCCACGCAGGCTCCAACCGCTGCCCAGGTCCAGCACCACTCAGGGCCTCATCGTCTTCGCCCCATCACTGGACCAGTGAGGACTCCAGTACATCGTTGCAGCCCTGTCTATCGGTCGCGAGCAGGGGCAGCCCGCACAACGTGGCCTCTTCAGCCCCTGCCCCTCTTCTCCGCTGTCGGGCAGGCCCACTTCACCCACTGGGGCCTAGCCCCTTCTAAACAAGGTCCGCTGTTCCTGATCTGGCCCTGGATCACTCTCCAATCTCGGGGAGCCGCGCCTCGCCACAGGTGCCCCAGGATCATGTTGCCGACTCCCCGGCCCAGATGAGGCCGGGGAGGGGCCCCAGCACCAGCACAGCCTTTTTCCACGGCCAGCATGGAGGCCACCCCGCCCCCCAGGGACGCCCGATCGACTGTTCCCGGGCACAACCGCATCACCAGCTCTCCAGGGCCCAGGCCGTCCCACCCGGAGTCTTCAAACCCCGCAGGCAGCTGTCATTTTGTCTCTGCCGCCATCCAGGTCTCGTCTCCTCTCCTCTCCACATCTCAGTATCAGCCAGGGAGATGCCCCCTCTCAGCTCGGAGCCCGTCCTGTGTCTGGGCAGGACCGCCTGTCCCAATCTTGTGGGGCCATGCGCAGCGTGGATGGTGGCGGATGACAGAGGGGTCTGAAGCACTCTCAGAGTGCGACCACCATCTTGACACCCTAAGCCACGCCTTCCTGACTTTTAATGTACATAGAATAGTGTGTTTACTTACCTCTAGTTGGGGTATTGCATATGTAGTATTTTGGTGATTGTGTTACCATAGTAAAGTACCTTTATTTTTGTAACACTGTGTGGTTCTGTCATGTGTGTAAGTGATGTGTGACTACAGTGGTATTGCATAAGCTTTGCAGGTCTCCTAGATAAGTCTTGGCTGCTCATCCACAGCTACCTCTAGAGAACCTGGCTTCCTAGACACTGACTACACCTCACTAATAGGGGATAACTGGACCTGGCATAAGGTTAAAACATCATATGTGCTCACCACACACCAGGCCAGCTTCCTAAACCCTTGTCTTGCACCTGTGATGTCAGTCCGATGTTGGAAAATTTACCCTGTGGCATCGATCTCGGTTCCACTGATGGCATTGCATGTGGCGCCGGCCTCTGAGCCAGTGCAGTTGGCACTAAAGGCACTGTCGAAGCTGGTCGCGGAGCCACATCCGAATGAAGGATCGGCGTAGGGTTGAAGTCGAGTGGAGGGGTCGGCGCTGGTGTCTGATATGCAGACAGGATCCCAACTAGCCTCCATCTCAGAGCTTTGGTGCCCGAAGGTGCTCCAGAGGGTCCCGATGAGGCACCAAACCTTCAATCCATGGCCAGGCAAAACTCATGGAGCTGTTGTGGCGTTGATGTCTGTTGTGGTCGGGCTAGGATGGGAAAATTAGTTACTTACCTGTAACTACAGTTCTCCAGTATTGGTATCCCTCATACATTCACATGCTTAAATCATCCCCGTCGTAGAAGTGGGAATCCCACAGTATCTTAAAATAGCAGTATAGAGAAACTTTCCATTGAAAACAATGCTCACGTATACTCACTTTACAGCTTATCTGCTTTGTTAGAAAAGATCCAAAGTAGAGCCAATTAAGTGACAGCACCCTCTAGAACCCTCAGCACAGAAGCTCCAGTCACTCAGATTTTCCAAGACAAATGGAAGAAATGTAAAGGAGACATAAGGGAGCTTCTATGGAGAGGACGGAGGGTCGCATGTGAATCTATGAAAGATACCAATACTGGAGAACTGTAATTAAAGGTAAGTAACTCATTTTCTTCTCCAGTATTGGATCTTTCATAGATTCACATGCTTGAATCAGAATAGCAAGCAGTTTGAAAATATAATGCATTTATACTCATCCTACATTGTGGATGGTGAGTAAGAATGATAACAGAAAAACAGCAAAAGCAATGATGACAATAGGAATAATAAAGTTAACCTCATTGGTGCAGAGGGGGGTAAATTTATTTTTTCTTTTTATCAACCTGGGAAGCGCGGACGAACTTCCTAGTCTCCCCCTGCCCCCCACCTGCCCCTCTGTGACATCAGAGCACTGCAAGGCACGCTGACGTCACATTTTTCTCCAGTGGAGGAGCAGGCAAGTGTCCTCTCCGCACTCCAGCAGGGAAAAAAGGCCAAAACGGCCTCCCCAGATGCCGGGGGGGGGGCATAGATGGAAAGTGGAGAGTCACGGGTGCGATCCATGGCCAGGAAACACCCCTAGGAACCAGGGATCTTGTCCGTGGGGGTCGGCCCCGTGTAAATGGACCAGCCCACTCCGTGGGGGCACAAATTAAAAATAATATATGTTGGGATTCTTCCGGGGGGCGATCGCACCCCCCTGATTCTGAAAATGTTTTGTTTTTTTTTGTTTAAAACAAATATTAAAAAATGGTGGGGTCGGTCCTTCTGACACGGGCCGACCCCAGGGGGGAATATAAAGTATATGGGAATTTCTTTTATATACATCTGTGCTTTGCCATGGGATCACGATCGGCTCCAGGGAAAGTACACATGTATAAAAAAGAAAAGAAAAAAAAAAAAAGTGATGCAGAGAGTTAGTCTCTCTTTCTCTCGCTCTCTCTC